>NC_069008.1:11388101-11388374 GCF_001194135.2 Octopus bimaculoides | reverse complement strand
GGGATGGGCTACTCGACCTGAAGAAAATTCTAACTGGGTCCCACTTGCAAAGTCATGCGTTGTTTATCTTGATATGAGATCACCATGTCGCGCACATATGGTTGTGATGCATGTGCCTGGTGTACCCTTATCAGACGGGTAGTCATGATAGGCATATTGGGCTTCGTATATTTTACCCCAGTGTCACTTTGATGGCGTGCACTGCTCTCTCACTCAATAATAATAATAATAATAATAATAATAATAATAATAATAATAATAATAATAGTTCTC
>NC_069008.1:11381165-11387105 GCF_001194135.2 Octopus bimaculoides | reverse complement strand
GTGAAAGCACGTTATAAAAATAAAACTACTGAATAATAATAATAATAATAATAATAATAATAATAATAATAATAATAATAATAATAATAATAATAATAATAATAATAATAATAATAGTTCTCTTACTTCTGTAAAAGAATTTTTCGTCGCTGTCCTGTGTACTGTTTACTGTCAGTTTAATATTCGGTGAGTAATTCTTACATAAATGACTTTCTTTGTTATAACTAAAGAATGCTGAATCACTTTTTAAAGAGATTGCTGCACATTGTAATACACTTTGACTTGGATAGAATTTCTCTCCAGAAGATGAACCAATGTAGCTGTAGGAATAACCAGGGACCAGTCGTTTGAAAAAAGTTTCTCTATATTCCGAAGTAACGACCAGGGTCAATGCAAGATTTAGTAGCAGAACTGTAATCACAGCTGGTTTGGTAGGAGTAAACTGAAACATCTTGGCTCTAGAATCTGCAAAGAAAGAAGGATATTGAAAGAGAAATAAGAGAAAATAGTGATAGGTGATGATGGAGAGCGAAAGAGGTGTGTAAATCGATAGTTATTATGAGGGAGTGAAGGCACATGGACTTGTAATTAGTGTTGTGCTCACAATCGTAAGATCGTTGTTACGATTCCCGGACCGCACGGCGCGTAGTCAGATAGAGTAAAAACATATGAAAGGGAATTGTAATCAACCGACAGGTAGTGGTAAAATGAATCCGTTGCCTGGTTTAGCACCACCACTTGGTTTCTTGGATATCTTTAATGAAGCACGTTCTGTTACAAGCATTGGGACAGTTTTCCTCTTTGAAGATTCCATTATCTTTTCTTCTTACTAGTCTCAGAGCCGTGAAAATGGACACAGGAACTGCTATTCTCTTGACTATGCAATACAAAGAACTGTGTACTATGTGAATTGTCTTTCTTTCTTATATGGTAATAGTGCAAAATGAAGAAGCACATCGGTTGTATAATATATTATAGGGCAGCAAATGTGTAATATGTAAATTTTGTTGAATGTAGAACGTATGACAGTATCGATTGCTGATTATCTAGAATTATATATTTTGTTATATTGTTCAGCGGTAAGTACCTGCTCTGTGGTTTGTTGTGTGATATCGAGTGCTGATTCTATTGATTAAGTGCTTTGTTTCCGCAGAGGTCGACTTTGCTTTTCATCCTTTGGCGGCGGCGGCGGCGGCGGCGGCGGCGGCGGCGGCGGTGGTGGTGGATGCGGGCTGGTGTGTGGCTTTTGTTGCTGGAGTGGTGTAATTGATGGTGGCAGCGTCGTGCTGCTAGTAATGGTGCTGTTAATGTTGTAGCGAGGTAGAATCGGTAATGGTTATAAAAGCGGTAGTTGGTTTGTCCGTTGTTGCTGCGATGTGATAAGATGTTAGTGATGATTTTGGAGTTGTGGTTATGCTTGTGGGAGATGTTAACTAGATGAGCGATGGTTGATGCTGATGTTAGCGCGGATGTAGTGGTGTTAGACGTGGAGGAAGTGTTGTGTGTTTGTGGTGGGGATGCTGGCGAGGGTAACGGTGCAGTGGTGGTGGAGGGAGGAGTATTGTGATTGTATCGGCGTTTTTTGTGGTGTGCAAAAATTAGTGGTGGTGGAGTAGTCGTCAGGTTTAAGTAGTAGTGGCTGTGGCGAGAAGCTGGTGTAATTGTGAAACTAGTAATGATCGTGTTGTAGTGATAATGCATATCACAGTGACACATCCTTTTACTATATACATGCTTACAGCAGATTCGGATTGATTTATAAGAAAAATTTGAAATGTAAAGTAGATGTTATACATATATGTTTCAACTAAACACAATTTGGCCTGGCTGTAACAAGTAAAAATATTGGTTACACCTATTGTTTGTGTATTTGAGGGCAAGGAAAAAAATGGATGAATTTGAATTGTTTCATGTTTTGCTAAAGCCTTCACCACAGATCACCTCCCAATTTTCTATCTCCAAACAAAATAGTAGCAATTAATAGTATATGTTGCGTACGATCGTGGAGACATCTAAGTCAGGCTTCTTTATTTTATAACGGAGAAAGTTTATCCTCGAAATAATGTATGGAATTAATTAATCCTAACTAAATGGTAGAAGTTTTATGATAATTTCTAATGTAAACACAGGCACAATAACTTTGTAAATAAATAACTCACAAATTATTTATTAGAGACAGTCTAAATACCATAAGATAATATCTATCGTAGAATCTACAGCAGTAGGTACGATAAATGAAACTCTCACTCCCAACGGCTTTTGACGCAAAATACACTCTCGTGTATGTCGCTATCGATATAAAGAAGAGTACACTTTGCACAAAACACCGATATGAGAGTTCCTTCTATGGTAACTACCGCAGAATAGTTTGTTCCAAAAGATCAAACGGAGATAGTAACGACAGTAAATTCTTAAATAGTAACGACAGTAAATTCTCCATCCAAAAGGTTCGATATTGAGTTAAATAGTTTTAGAACTGTATAATATAATATGTCAGGTATTCACATTTTGGTACAAAGCAGCAATTTTAGGGGAAGGGCCTTGTTGATTACATCAACCCCAGTCCTCAACTGGTACATATTCAATCGACCCCGAGATAATTAGAGGCAAAGTCGACCTCCGCGGAATTTGAATTCAGAACGAAAAAAAGAAAGAACAAAATGCCGATAAACATTTTGTCCGACACGCCGAATTTGAACTCAAAACGTAAACACGAAGCATTATAAATATTATTAAATTTATCGTTGAGTGGATTAACTGGGACGATATTTGACTGAAAGCTGTTTCTATTTACGTCTTGAAGTCAATAAAGAAGGACCACTCACAAACTGTAGTTGAGTAGCATATGTATGGCTTTGTGCACCCAGCCATACCAACAGAGTTCCTTTGTAATGAAATAAAAATACAACACATAGTAGAATATAACGAAATAACACTTACGTTTGTTAGAGATGAATGCGACAGGTTATGACAGAGATGAATGAAAGGGTTATGGACTGCTGTCTGTTCTCAGTAATAGTAACAACTCTAAGAACTATCACAGAATGTCAATAAATGTGTGAACAGTTCACTACAGCCAGGAGTGTCTAAAGTTGTTGCTAATCTGCACAGATGTCAGAACTGCCCACTGAAGTCGATAGCCTCTACTCGAATCAAGTGTGATGTGAACATTCTCAGATAAACATAAATTGAATTTGATTCGTAAGAGTTATTGTTTTCAGACTCACTTCACTAAACACACATTAAAAATATGTATTGTTATCGGGATGTGTAGGATGTGTTGGGGTAGGTGATGGTAGCAGTGGTGGTGGAGGTGGCGGAGATAGTCTTGTTAGTGATGGTGTTTGTGGTATTGTTTTAAGAGTGTTATGGTTACAGCAGTGTTGATGTTAATGATGTGAGTGTTGTAATGATGTGTCTGGCTGTGGCGGTGGTGGTGGTGGTGGTGGTGGTGGTAGGGTCGGATATGTGGATTAGCTTTTGGTGCAAAATACACTCTTGTTCATATCCTAGTGATATAAACGAGAATGTATTTTGTACCATAAAGCCGATATGAAAGATTCTCTCATGGTAACTTTTGCGGTATAGTTTGTTCTAGCAGAACAACCACGCTTAATTTGGGATAAATTTTACAATAGTTATCCGTACAAAAAGCACGGTATTGAATAAAACAGTCGTGAGAATATGTACATCTGTTGCTGTTTGTAGGCTTGCTTTTGCAGCCAAACGTTTCGCGGTCCCACATGGATTTTTTCCATGCGACGTGGCAAAGAAATGCCATTGCACCTCTAGCCCATGATCGTTTTGATGATGAGAGATTTGTTAGGTTTTTGTAGTTCTTGTATTGGCAGGCAGCTTGTTTATGAACGGAAGTTCTTTTTTCATACGCGATATCACCCTTGTAATAATGCATGCATTGCAGTAGTGTCATATTTCAAACAATCAAATATGACATGGATTGAAATGCATTACAAGCTTCCACCGGTCTTATAGTAGAAATACAAATGGAGGAATAGTTGCCTGTGCGTCGTTCCAATGAGACCCTTGCACCTCGTCTTGCACTACAAAACCATAATTTTCTACAAAGTCTAACAGTATTATTACTTGACTTGATGTCAGATCATCTTTCTGATGGATGACCAAGGAAACTAGAATGAATCTTTGCTATGAAATGGTGTTGTCATAGAGAATCAAATACACTACCATCGGTTTGAATGAAGTCATTCACTGGGGAAGTTAGGTATAAGAAGACTGTCCGGTCCACATGAGCTCAGTTTGTACGTTTTCTAAACCGTCGGAGTCAAAATTATGTGAAGAAAATACTTCTAACAAATGTTGTTCAAATGCAATCTTCCCAAGACATGATTCACAAAGGAGCAACATACAATCTTGATTGCTCACGGAACAGACCATTTTGCCAAGCAAGTCTTTGTAGTCGTGACTACTGGAAAGGCAGCGGCGATAAATTTTGCATTTTGGTGTTACAGACTGAATGTATGCCTGACGCAAGAACTGGAACACACCATTTCGGTTGCAAGTCACAAAACTTCGAAAAGCCTACCTTATCTGCTGAGTACTTCTTCCTGTATTCCATTAAAAAGGTTCACGCAGAGTCACAAGCAATAGCTGTTTATGTTGGTGAACCTTTACTCCGTTCTCCTTTATAGTAACAAATTCCTTTTTACCTGGGCAAACACGCGAATAATTCTCCGACTCGTAGAATTGCAATTTCATTATCCGTTCCGTGAAGTCAGAAGCAAGTGCTCTTCCACCCTTCTTTGAGTCAGTATCAGCCAAAATACCATTTTCTTTCTTCAGTTGCTGTGACCTCCGCACAATGTGATCACTTGCATCAAAGGTTTCAATAGTTTTTTTCCGTGACCAACTTTTTGACACAAGAGTTAATAATGCGCAGTGGTGTCTCTTCTAGATTCATATTCAATGTAGCCAAATTACGTAGTGAAAGTGAATGCAAAAATGATTACCATACCTTCATAGATTGATGTGTGTTAATATTTTGGATTTCGAGGACTGTCGAGCATACACGCCAAAAGTGTGCGCACGAATCCACAAGGGGTATGAAATTCATTACAAATAATGAAGAAGCGTATGCGTGAATCTACTAGGGGGCACTATGTGCATGCCAGTCCACTTGATCCAATAATTTTCCATATAACGAAAGAGCATATTTGCTAAAAGAAAAGACACTATTACTTGGAAACCGAATTAACTATGAAGGACATGAGAAAACAAATTGAAATTTTGAATGATTAAATTTTGGATACATACATTCTTGGAGAACAAGTTTTATTTCCTTGTTTAATTGCCCACATGGTGAACTTGCGAGGCGAAGATTGTCAAAAAAGTATTTGTTCACACAGAACCATTTTCAGAGGCCTCTAAATATTGTATTATGCTTTGTTCATTGTCAATATTCTTATCATGGACAAATCAGTCCTCAACTTGAAGAAAATCAGCAGAAGTTTGTTTATGAGAGACATCTGGGCCTCATGGAGGACCCATGAATAGTGATTTGCTTTTTTTTTATATTTCTGTCCATTAAAAGGTTCATATTTGAAAGGCCAATGACTCAAAAATGAAGAAGGATAGAGCAATTCTGATAGCGGATTCTGACAGGCTGTGTTTAGATTACTCGGAGTAACCAATTTCAGTCAAATACTATGATTAGTTTTAAAGATATTCAACACCAAAATCTGTATAAATTAATACTCGCGCTCCACGAAGGGCGTGGCCCACAAATTATGGCGGGCATATCTTTGAAACCCTTAGGAGTTGGATCCTAAAATTATGTATGTGTTCGTTGTGCATATAGACGTATAACCGAAAAGAAAACTTGAGCCAATTCTGAGTTGGTCACATGTACATATGGAATGACCCTAAAGAGAAACAAAAAAAAAAACAGACCTCCTTATCTACTGG
>NC_069008.1:11379476-11380201 GCF_001194135.2 Octopus bimaculoides | reverse complement strand
TTCATCCGGTTTAATCGTAATTTATACGCATATATTGTTTATATAATAAATTACGCTGTACGTATCTATGTGTGTAACAATTTTAGAGTTCGGATTCTAGAGTTAGGGTTAACAGTCTAGTTAGGGTTAGGGGATTAATACGATATACACCGTTACAGCGCTAACTGTTTTCAACTGAATAGACGTCAGTAATTAGTAGAAATTATCGAAATAAGACAATTTTTGACATGAAATAAATTCGAATACAAAAATTTTTTTCTGTTCTATAACACAAAATAGATAAGTATACGAAGTTTGAAAGTCTTTCGGTACCAAAAACACTACATAAAACATAAATGAAAACTGGTGCCCCCGTTTTAAAATAGATCCTATTGTCCTGTACCGTCCACAGTGTTATTTTTTTTGTGAGCCATTAGAGGTTAATACAGAGAACAATATTATTATTAATATTACCATTGTTGTTGTTGTTGCTCGGTCTTGCTTGCTCTGGAAGATTTTGTGAGAGTGGACAGCAGCCTGCTGTCAGAGGTCTCACAGGGTCTCTTTCCGTACATTATAACCTTTAATGTTTGGTTGTTAATTATCATGGGAGACATTCAACATCCAAGTACCAATATCTGTCAGAGCGACAGAGACAGATACAACAGTGGCAAGAGACAGCTTTACAACATGCTATAAAACTTATAAGAAAATAATGGTTATAATACAAGGAATATTTTAACATA
>NC_069008.1:11377255-11378839 GCF_001194135.2 Octopus bimaculoides | reverse complement strand
GGTATGTGGTGAAGCAACCTGTTGCTGATCCCTTAATTTTGTTTATATATATATGTATATATATATATATACACACAATTTTAACCACGTTTAAGAAAGTTAATTGAAATTTTTTAAATGGTTTTTAAAAATCGATATTTCTAATGCGCGGCGAGGTTACGGAATTATATTCAAGGCTCGTTTGGGCTCGACCCAACATTCTATTTAGTGCTTGACCAATGTGTGTGTGTGTGTGTGTGTGTGTGTGTGTGTACAGGGTGTCTCAAAATTAGCTATTTCAATGAAATCGGGAAAATTTTAAAAAACACCAGACACATCGACCAGGTATAACTGAAAGAGATCACGATACACCTGTAATTGATTTGATTGTTCTGGTTTCCACATCATTTGACAATACCTTTTTGTTTGTTTGTTTGTTTGTAATTGGCTCTCTTGTTGCAGGTTCAGTCAGAGGAGTACTGAAATAATATACATTTTGTCCATTCCACAAAATAAGAGGTTACTGGAGAGCATCATAAGAGTGATGAGTCTCTGAAACATATTTAGGTTATTATCTCGAGCGCGAATGAGAATATCACGATTTTCATGGGGATCACCTCCCATAAGGACGGCTACTTCATTAGATGTTGGCCCATTAAAACGGCGTAAAATGTCCTTTACTATAGTTCACTATAGGTGTAATGAACGCGGAAACACAGACACACTCACAGACGTACACTCATTGAATACATATTGGAAACAGTAAAACATACGCACACAAAGTTCAAGCGAAACGAAATGTAGTCAATAAAAATAAAAATATATGTAGGATGTTACAGTTGCAGTTCTATTAAACAAGAAAGGTAGTGTGAAGAAGTGGTAGAAATGCTTCTTGTCCATGGTATGTAAATTCTGATAGAAGTTCATATTTTGTCATTAGAAATGCAAAGTGTGGAGACGTAGATTCCATGTGCTCTTCATTGAAAGGAGTTTTGTGATGTGAGTGAAATTTTGAGAATGTAGTAGTAGTATTAAGTAGATAGAGAGGAGAGAAAAGATGTGTATGTTAAAATGAGGAAAATGGTAAAAAGGAATAGGTGAGGAAAGAGGAAAGAAAAAAGAAACAAACAAAGAAGAGAAAGTGAAAAAGAGGAAGAGAAAATGAAAAATGAAAAAGAAGTGTTAGTTTGTGGTCAAGATATTGTGTGGAGAATAGGAGGGGAGTAGGGGAGGGATAAGAAAAGATAAGAATATAAGAAATGAATATATGTGCGGAGTGGGAGGTGGGGTAAAAGGTACTAAAGTGGAGGGATGGGTACAGAAAATGGTGCGGGGTACTACTAAAGTGAGTAGTAAACTTCAAAAAGGAATAATAAGAATAATAAGATATAATGGCCAAGTTTCTAAAAATAGATGGAGATGTTTACTGTACTGACTAATGTGATAGTGGGAGCTGAGAAATCACAGAGAAAAGAAAGACGTGCATATTGATGTACGTACGCGCGCGCACACATACATATACGTGGGTATATGCATTATTATATAGGCCCGCATACTTATGTACTTAAACCCATACACATATATGCATATATATATATATATATA
>NC_069008.1:11374670-11376087 GCF_001194135.2 Octopus bimaculoides | reverse complement strand
AAAACTTACTTTTAAGTTTATATCGAAAGTTTTTAAATACGCTCATCACAAACGCAAATTATAGAACAGAAAAAGGTCATTTCAGTTGGATTTGAGCTGTATTTTTTGTGTGTGCACACAGCAACGATTAACATAATTCGTACAGAAGTTTTACCGTGTGTGTGTATGTGTGTGTGTGTGTGTGTGTATGTGTGTGTGTGTGTGTGTGTATGTGTGTGCGTGTGTGCGTGTGCGTGCGAGAGAGAGAGTGAGAGAGTGAGAGAGTGAGTGAGTGAGTGAGTGAGTGAGTGGGTGATGGGTGAGTGAAGGTGTGTGTTGTCATGTATGTATTTTTTGCATGTATGTGTAAGTGGAACTTACTCGCTCTCTCTTTCTCTCTCTCACACACACACACATTATCTTTCATGTACACGTACATAAATACATATGCATACATCTTTTTTATATGTGTACGTGTGCTTGTGCATTTGAGAGAGAGAGAGAGAGAGAAAGAGTGTGTGAATGACATAGAGAAATGGATGCCTTTCAATGCATTTTTGGTGGGGGTTGTTGCTTATTTTAATCCAATATTTATATGTATATTTTCATAAATGTTTAGCTGAGTAAAATTCTACGTGAAACATCCGACGAAACTGATACACTAGAAGCAAATCGAAATATTGCTCGAAAATGACCTCAAAATTGTGTGACCAGACCTCGTTTCCGATGTTATTTTAGTAGTAAAAGTGTTGTGTCAAAAACATAGTTTATTCGGTAGCCTTTATATATAGAGAGATAGATGATAAGCCTCTTTCTTTATCATAGTACAGATGTGACTAATTCAGAAAAAAATTACTTTCATTATTCACACATCATCACTCTCGTAATGCAACACTTTGTAATTTTGGTTCAAATTGAAAGTGTGAAGCTATTTTCATTTTCTAATGAAATTTGGTCATTGTAGAGCAGTGTATTTCAAATAACTATAACTTCTTGAGATAACGTAGAAAATATGTAAATGAAAATAAAGTTTATTTGGTCGACCAAAGATTACTGAATCTTTTGATACCCCATACGTCAAAATCGACAAGTCAGTTTTCGAATGCATAAGGGACATGCGCGCACACACACACATTTTTATATATATACAGAAGTATATCTATACATGTATATGCATATATAGATTTATGTGTGTTATTTCTTTACTACCCACAAGGGGCTACACACAGAGGGGACAAACAAGGACAGACAAACGGATTAAGTCGATTATATCGACACCAGTGCGTAACTAGTACTTATTTAATCGACCCCGAAAGGATGAAAGGCAAAGTCGACCTCGGCGAAATTTGAACTCAGAACGTACCGGCAAACGAAATACCGCTAAACATTTCCCCCGGCGTGCTAACGTTTCTGCCAGCTCACCGCCTTGATTTGTGTG
>NC_069008.1:11373969-11374660 GCF_001194135.2 Octopus bimaculoides | reverse complement strand
GTCTTAGTGTTTGTCCCCCACTACAGCTTGACAACCAATAATTGTAATCTTACGTCCCTGCAACTGAGTAATTCGACAAAAAGAGACAGATAGAATAAATGCAAGGCTTTAAAAATAAGTATTGAGGACGTCTTGTTGGATTATGAATTCTTCTAAGCAGTGCCCCAGCATGGCCACAGTCCAATGACTGAAATATGTAAAAGATAAAAGATAGAAATAACATATACTCCCGTCATCACCACTAATGATGACAACAACAACAATAACCCTTGCACTCTATAACCTCGGAGTTTCAATAAAATATTGATATTCTTAACAGACTGGACATATTTTTATCGTCGTGGTCACTGTTGCCGCTGTTGTGGATTGATTCCCATTGAGAAGCATCTCGTTTGTTTCTGTTATTTACTGACCTAAACATAATACGAGCGTTTTTGCTATAATGAATACGTAACAGAGAGACAAGCAGATATAAGAACGATTACAAAACAATATTGATCTGATATCGAGAAACGAACGCTTTATTCATCACTATTGGAGGATATTATATCGACCTGTAACATTCACAAATAATCGTTTGAACATTAAGAGAATAGTCTTAAATACTTTTCTCTTATGCAACCAATATCATGGCTAACATACTTACATACACACACACACACACACACACACACACACACACACACACACA
>NC_069008.1:11370580-11373228 GCF_001194135.2 Octopus bimaculoides | reverse complement strand
GAAGGCGATAATGGTAAAAGTTTAAGTTATTTTTATGAAACTTAACTAACTCTGGAACCTTTTTATACCACCTCATATTCATATATGCATATATATGTGTGTGTGTGTGTGTGTGTGTGTGTGTGTGTGTGTGTGTGTGTGTGTGTAAAACACTTAAAAATAGAGCAAGAAAACGCAAAAACAAAGTTTGACATCCCTTTTGTTCTACTGGCAGTAGATTGTTTTCCTAAAAAGAACGTTTATATTTTCCCTGCGAGGATACCTGTTAATACTTTCCATAGGATGCTAAGGCAAGCAATGGGTCGGTAATTGCCAACCTCATTGCTCTTTGATCGATCTTTCATTAACAATATTGTTCTTCCCTCTACCATCCATTCTGGAACTGCACCGCTCTGTAGGCAATTGTCTAATTGCAACGCAATTCTCTTGTGTGTTGACGTAAACCACTTGAGCCAGTAGCCTTAAATTCTGTCTAGTTCTGCCACTTTCCAGTTTGGTAATTTTGATATATATGCAACGACATCTTCCGTTGTTATGCGCACATGGTCCTGTCGTGGAGCCTTCAAGTGATGGAGTTCGGACTTCATGGAATGAATCCACTCTATTATTATTATTATTGTTAGTAGTAGTAGTAGTAGTAGTAGTAGTAATAGTAGGAGTAGTAGTAGTAGTAGTAGTATGAATGACTCTCGGATAGTTCTTAATTACCGGTTGTCCTTCACTTGAAAGCAGGCAATAACAAATCACAAAGGTTTCAAGTAGTGCCTTCTCCTGTGACTCAAAGAGACAATACTCTCCTTAGAATGCGATCTGTACCCAACAAGGCTGTCTTCTGGATCACCTAGAACCTGACAGCAGCTCCAATATTCTTAATATGTTTTTCAAAGCCCTTGGTAACTGCTCCTAATGCTCCAATTACCACCGGTATCACCATTACTTTCCTCATGCCCCATAGCTTTCCTGTCTCGTCCCGCAGTGGCTGGTATTTCTCACTCTTTTCTGTTTCCTTACATTTCATTCTCGAATCGCCTGGTATTACAACATCTGTTATCTTACTTCCTTTTCATCTTTATGGATGAGCATGATATCTGGTCGTCTCGCTTCTATGACTTGGTCGCACTGCATGTTAAAATCCCAGAGTATTTTGTAATTTTCGTTTTCCATTACTCCCTCTAGCTTGTGTTCCTACCATTGTTCAGCTCTCAAGTGGTTTGCTTTACCGTACAACAGCCAGTGGACATATCTGGCCACATTGTCGTGTCTCTTCTTACATTCACGTCGTGCAAGCTTGCAGCATTCACTAACAATACGGTTTATACTTTCTCCCTTCTCAGAGCACATCCTACACTGTGGCGAGTCAGTGCTTTTATTAGTGTGATATTTGGAGTAGTTTGTTCTGAGAGCTTCTTCTTGAGTGCTGCACACTAATACCTCAGTGGGCCCTTTTAAATCTCCTTCCTGCAGCCATTGCCAAGTGTTTGTTCCAATAAGTGTCATCTTTATTCTCCAAAAACTGACTGCATTTTCTTGCCCTGCCAAATCTTCTTCATCCGTTCTCTCTCTGGTATTTCTCAAATTGTGTTGGATCTACGGCTTCGTTCACTTTTAAGGTTCCTTGCATTTTTACTGCTTCAATCATTTCTTCTTTAACCCCTTAACATACCAAGCCAGGTTATTCTCCTCTTTCCTTACACAACCTTCACCACACCCTAATCCCCGTCCTCCTTCTCCATACAATCTTGATACATCACTCTTGGGGTGCATTTCCTCGTTCATTTCATTAATTTACGTGTTCTCCGGTCTATCTCTTGTAATTCATGCTTCTTCCAAGATACTATTCCTGCCCATATCTCATCAAAGCAACCGCCCACGTGTAAATTGCTCTAATCTTATAGCGTCCGTTTAGCTTCGATTGGAGCACAAGCCGAGTTCTCCTCAAGTACGCTTTCCTGCTTCTTTTTTTCATCCTGTGTTCATTCATTTTATCTCTTTCATTGATACCCAGGTGCTTATATCCTTCCTCTCTGACTTCCTTTATAGTTTCACCACTTTCCAGCTTGATCTCATGGGGTTTGAATAATTCACCTTTGGAAACATGGTTTTTATTGATTTTCCCCCTTTTGAGAATCATTACACCACAATTCTCGATCCCAAATTCCATGCCAATATCTTTGCTAATCATCTGCACAGTTGCCGTCAAACGCAATTTCTTTCTCGGTCTTACAGAATAGCTTTAGGTCGTCCATAAACCACAAGTTGTTTACTTTCACCCTGCCTAGCATGTACCCCACATGCATCTTTCTGAAAACGCTCGTTAGTGGTAATATGCAAAAGAACAAATAAGAGAGGCGACAGACTGTCCCCTTGAAAGATTCCCCTTTTGATATTTACCTCTCTCAGCTTAACTCCCCATGCTGTGAGTTCAGTTCGTCACATTGTCATTGAGTTTTGTATTAACTTCAGAATATTGTGGGAGAACTTATTATTATTATTATTATTATTATTATTATTATTATTATTATTATTATTATTATTATTATTATTATTATTATTGAGTGAGAGAGCAGTGCATGCCATCAAATTGACACTGGGGTAAAATATACGAAGCCCAATATACCCATCATGACTACCCGTCTGATAAGGGTACA
>NC_069008.1:11367690-11369533 GCF_001194135.2 Octopus bimaculoides | reverse complement strand
TCAGAATCTTCTCCTACCTAACTTTAAAATCACCTGACGAAAATGGACTTTTTTCATGAGATAATCAATGTAATCGATCAATTCATCAATAACAAATGTTACTGAAATAGCTGTTAAAATCCATTTGTGTTCTTATTTCATACTTAGAACTGTCCCTATGTTGATTCTATAACTTGCATTGAATCGTCAACTTACTTGTGTTTATGTATACATGTGTGTGTGTATTTTTTTTTTTGTGTGTGTGTGTGTGTGTGTGTGTGTGTGTGTGTGTGTTCGTATGTATACGTGTAGAAGTGTTGTGTATATTTGGTACATCTGCGTACATATGGAACTCGACTTTTTCTCGGCATCCTTTCCTAACATCTTTCAGCTGTTTTGTATCTGTAACATCTGGAATACTTATAGTGTTGATATAGTCTCCTGAAATTGCCCTTGTTCAATCTCTTTGTATTTATTGATTATCTTCAAAAGGGCACACCATCAATGGAGAATATTGTGCCAACTTGCTGAGGCAATTACGAAAGGCTATTAAGTCCAAACGGCCAAGAAACTGGCGAAAGGAGTTTTGTTTTATCAGGAGAATGCTCCAACACACAAGTCCTTGCTTTCAATGGCTGATGTGCGTAATTGTGGTCTGATTTGACCCCATCAGACTACAATCTGTTCTCCAACATAAGAAAAAAAGACATTTGGCTGCGAACCAGTATCGCAGTGATGATGATGTCATCTGCTGTTGGTGACTGTTTTGAACAGCAAGAAGAAAGCTTCTTCACAAATGGGATCCAAGCACTGCAACACCGATGGAAGAAGTGTGTGGACTGTAGGGTAACCATGTTGAAAAATAAACCTCATTTAGTCACATTCCATGAGCGCATCTTGGTCAACTGACCCTCATAGAAGTAGAGTGATAGTAATGATAGCGGTGGTTTCAATTCTGAATCAAAACACAATGGCTATATCCCGTTTTAGTTCTCTTTTGTAGAAAGTGAAGGTAGATATTTTTCTTTTCATGATCTAAACCGTACAGTGTTGAAAAATATTAGCGATGTGTATGTGCAACATCGAAATACAAACTGGAATAACTGAATTCAGTACTGGTTTCTAAACTTGTCAGTATGAGTACGCATAGGGATTCCAAGATTCAGTAATCTATCCATTTCCATAAATCCAACGTTATAGACAAAGGTATGGCCGAGTGAAACAGAACAACATACATTTTCAATGACAATGTTAACTCCTAACAATTTGTTGAGTGACATTCTAAAACAATTTCATAGTGGCTTTAATAATGATGGACTATAGTATGCATTTCACATCCGGAAACTCTTCCCTTTTTTGCTTCAATTAAACGATTGCTGATCTTTCGTTATCATTCCAACCATTCTGCCAGAATTCATGCTAATTCATATGAGATCATTTTATTAATCAGTCAATTAGGCTAACTGCTAAAAATATATAATGTGTGTGTGTGTGTGTGTTTGCAGATGTGTTATCCAAAGGGTTTGGTGGGGAGGTGTCCATTATTTGTAGCTTTTATTTATTGTGAGTTTAAGTTTAAAGTTATATGTGTATGTGTGTGTATGTGTGTGTGTGTGTTTGTGTTGCGCGCGCGCGTAGATAGATAGATAGATAGATAGATAGATAGATAGATAGATATACCGTGTAGGTAACAGGTTCGCTTCGCTACCACGTGTTTTCAAGTTTTGTCCCACTGCGTGAAAATTTTCAGTGTTTTCTATTATAGCCCCAAGTGGATCAATACATTATGAATGCTTTTGATAAGCGTAATCTGTGTGAAAGCCACCCACCCTCCATCGTACATGCATACATAGTTACACACACA
>NC_069008.1:11364724-11365357 GCF_001194135.2 Octopus bimaculoides | reverse complement strand
CTTTATTTCTTTCTCTCTATCTTTCTTTCTTTCTTTCTCTCTATCTTTCTTTCTTTCTTTCTCTCTCTCCTTCTCTCACACACACAGCAACATTACACACAAAACACATGTTGCCAAAAAGAAATAGACGCTATCTTTTTATGGGGTTTTGCAGCATATTTCTTACGTAGAGAATCTGCATTCTTAATTTTTAAATTTTATTATGTACTAGCAGTATAGCCCGGCGTTGCCCGGGATTAAGCTAGGATTATGAAGTGTTGCATTGGGTATCTGGATTGGAGCAGCTTAGGAACACTGATAAATTGTTACATACCTCGTTGTTTCATTGTTGTTAAAGAAATGGATGGCGAAAAATCGCCGAAGACACTTGTTACGGAAAAGGCCGATATTAAGGGCTCGTACCGGCGTGAAATATAAGCAAAACTCTTTCGCTCCCAAAGTAGCATGTGTGTGAATGAGAAGGGGTGGGGTGGAGAAAGATAAGCGATATAAAATAAATAAATGATTTAAAGTAAATATATTTTAATTGTTGTGTGAGAAAAAAAAATTGACATTTAAATTGTTGATATACGCTGACAGAGCGCGCTCTCCCTCTCTATCTCTCTCCCTCCCTTACATACATTTATCTCTCTT
>NC_069008.1:11363024-11364624 GCF_001194135.2 Octopus bimaculoides | reverse complement strand
AAAGGGCCAGGTGATGGTGTTGAAAAAGGTGATAGATTAAGTCTGTAACCTAGGGAGGCAACAAAAGAATTTGAACTCAGATCACAAAGAACCACATTTTACCCTTTCGTAACCAACCCAGCTGAAACTGGCTCTGTAGTACAAATGTCTTGTTTTAACAAGTTTTGAATTAAAATCTTCCACCAAACCTTAGTGACAATTTATGTTCCTAACTCTAGCTTAATGATAACAAAGTTATTTTACTAAATTCTTTGTTATATCTAAAGTAATTGAAAGAAACACAGAACATCTCAAAATAAATACAGAAACAAAAGGGTTAAATACTACAAGGCATCTTGTCAAATATATAATTCCATGTGACCACCACCTCAGACTGACATTTTAATTATTGACCCTTGCATAATAAAAATCAAAATTAATCTCAGCATGATTTGAACTCGGCAGACAAAGAGTCAGTATAAATACCACAAGGTATTAAGTCCATACATTCTAACGACTCTACTAATTGATCTTTTTCTTCTTTCAATCAATGAAAATTTTAAAACTGATTCTGATTTTCATATCAAACTTTGTACATAAATATAATTGTTCTGATGATTTCATTTCTGTTAGATCTGGTACTGAAAGTCACGGAGAGGGTCATAGCCCAACTAATTAGGGAGAAAGTCAGTTTAGATGAGATGCAGTTTGGGTTCGTGCCAGGAAAAGCACCACTCATGCGATATTTCTGGTAAGACAGCTGCAGAAGAAATACCTAGCCAAAGATAAACCTTTGTACCTGGCTTTTGTTGACATGGAGAAAGCCTTTGACAGGGTCACTCGATCCCTTATCTGGTGGTCAATGAGGAAACTAGGGATAGAAGAATGGTTAGTGAGAGCTGTACGAGCCATGTACGGAGACGCTGTCAGTAAGGTGAGAGTTGGTAATGAGTATACTGAAGAATTCCGGGTAGAGGTAGGGGTCCACCAAGGTTCAGAAATCACCCCCTCCTATTTATCATAGTCCTCCAGGCAATAACAGAGGAATTCAAGACAGGATGGCCCTGGGAGCTCCTCTATGCTGATGACTTTGCACTAATTGCTGAGTCACTATCAGAACTAGTGGAGAAGTTTCATGTGTGGAAGCAAGGACTAGAATTGAAGGGCCTTAGAGTCAACCCAGCTAATACCAAAGTCCTAATCAGTAGGAAGGTAGAAAAAACACAAACCCCTCCAGGTAGATGGCCCTGCTCAATGTGTAGAAGAGGCATAGGAAGAAACTCTATAAGATGTACCTGCTATCTGGGTGACCAAGTTAGTAGTGGGGGAAGGTGTGCTGAAAGTGTAGCTGCTAGAATAAGAATAGCCTGGGAAAAGTTCAGAGAGCTCTTACCTCTGCTGGTGATAAAGGGCCTCTCTCTCAGAGTAAAATGCAGACTGTATGACGCATGTGTACGAACAACCATGCTGCATGGCAGTGACACATGGGCCGTGACTGCTGAGGACATGCGTAAGCTCGCAAGGAATGAAGCCAGTATTCTCCGATGGATGTGTAATGTCAGTGTGCATACTCAACAGAGTGTAAGTACCTTGAGAGAAAAGTTGAACCTAAGAAGCATCA
>NC_069008.1:11360643-11362201 GCF_001194135.2 Octopus bimaculoides | reverse complement strand
GGATAAGAAAGACATGAATAATAATTGAAGAGGGGGTGTGACATTTATAGAGACAGGTTAACAGATTAGATGGTGGTGGTCATGGTGGTGGAGAGATTTCAAGTTATGTATGTAATGTGTGGCTGATGTGTTTTACTCCTTTATTTATTGAACCATGGCCATGCTGGAGCATTGCCTTCATGCATTTAACTGATCATATGAGCACCAGTATTTCTTTTTAAGTCCGGTACATATTTTAACTATTTGTGGATCAGCTAGGTTAGGAAATGAAGTTGATATTTTAATTAATCAGTAAGTACTAACACATTTATAGCATTATTGAATGATGGAAAGAATATATATATAAAGCGAGAGAGAGAGATACACACTTGTATACATACATATATACACACACTCTTCACATTTGTGCTTATTTCCTCCTACCGTTTTATAAACTATAAAAAATGTGTCCAGGATTTCAAATACTTTTACAAGAAGAGAAAGTTCATATTTTCTTGAACAATCTCAAAAATATTTGATAAATTCTTAAGAAAATGTAAATTATATTTAAGGACAAAATGTTTTGGATTTTATGATTCATGGAAAATTCAAAATTTGTTTATCAGTTTTACAGAAATATAAGCTAAGAAATCAAATAGGTACGTAATTGTGTCTCTATTTTCATCCCACCATTACTTGACAACCGATGTTGATGTGTTTACATCCCTGTAACTTAGAAGTTCATCAAAAGAGACCAATAGAATAAGTACTAGGCTTACAAAGAATAAGTCCTAGGGTCGATTTGCTTGACTAAAGGCAGTGCTCCAGCATGGCCACAGTCAAATGACTGAAAGAAGTACAAGAATAATGGAATATATATATATATATATACACACACAAACATAATATACATATATATATACATGTACAGAATGTATAAACACACACACATAATATATATATGTTAACGTAAAAGAAGGGAACTAAAATGTTGAAGTTGATATTTAAAAGGAGAGAGAGAGATGAAAGTAAAAGGGGACATGTGAAGGACATAAAATAGGAAAAGTAGGGTTGTTATCATTATTATTATTTTGGTGGGAGAGGGTGAGCTGGTAGAATGGTTAGCACGCTGGGCAAAGTGCTTGCCAGTATTTTGTTTGTCTTTACGTTCTGAGTTCAAATTTTGCCAACATCAACCTTCATCCTTTCGGGGTTGATAAAAATAAATACCTTTTGAGTTCTGGGGTCGATGTAATCAACTTACCTGTTTCCCTGAACTTGTTGGCCTTCTGCTAAAATTTGAAAATTCTTCCGCTATGTTCTGAGTTCAAATTCCACTGAGGTCGACTTTGCCTTTCATCCTTTTGGGGTTGATTGAATAAGTACCAGCTATGCACTGGGGTTGATGTAATTTACTAGTCCCCTCACACAAAATTTCAGGCCTTTTTCCTAAAGTAAGAAAGGATTATTATTATTATTATTATTATTATTATTATTATTATTATTATTATTATTATTATTATTATTATTATTATTATTATTAATATTATTATTATTATTACTGTGATGAGCTGGCAAA
>NC_069008.1:11355661-11359942 GCF_001194135.2 Octopus bimaculoides | reverse complement strand
AGGAGAAAGAGGGTCTGCTGAATGTCGACCCAACAGAGGGACCAGCTATCCGAGTTGACAGTACCATGGTAGATAAAGCAATTAAGAGTATGAAGACAGGGAAAGCCCCCGGCCCATCAAGAATCACGGCAGAGATGCTCAAAATATTTGGCAGTGTCGGTTATAGCCTAGTCACCCGTATTGTTAACCAGGTGATACACGAAGGAGTCATACCCAATGGCTGGTGTAGCAGCACCATAGTCAACTGCTACAAAGGTAAAGGTGACGCTTTGGATACAAATAATTACAGAGGTATCAAGTTGTTAGATCAGGTAATGAAAGTCACGGAGAGGGACATAGCTCAACTAATTAGGGAGAGAGTCAGCTTAGATGAGATGTAGTTTGGGTTTGTGCCAGAGAAAGCACCACTGATGCTATATTTCTGTTAAGGCAGCTGCAGGAGAAATACCTAGCCAAAGATAAACCTCTGTACCTGTCTTTCATTGACATGGAGAAAGCCTTTGACAGGGTCCCCCGATCCTTTATCTGGTGGTCAATGACGAAACTAGGGATAGAAGAATGGTTAGTGAGAGCTGTGCGAGCCATGTACAGAGACGCTATCAGTAAGGTGAGGGTTGGCAACGAGTACAGTGAAGAATTCCGGGTAGAGGTAGGGTCCACCAAGGTTCAGTCCTCAGCCCCCTCCTATTTATCATAGTCCTCCAGGCGATAACAGAGGAATTCAAGACAGGATGTGCCTGGGAGCTCCCCTATGCTGATGACCTTGCATTAATTGCTGAGTCACTATGAGAACTAGTGGAGAAGTTTCAGGTGTGGAAGCAAGGACTAGAATCGAAGGGCCTTAGAGTCAACCTAGCTAAAACCAAAGTCCTAATCAGTAGGAAGGTAGACAACACACAAACCCCTTCAGGTAGATGGCCCTGCTCGATCTGTAGAAAGGGCATAGGTGGTAACTCTATAAGATGCACCCAATGCAAGCTATGGACACATAAGAGGTGCAGCAACATCAAAGGAAGGTTAACTAGGATGAACAGCACAGTGTTCCACCAGAAAACATATCCAACCATTGTGCTGTTCATATTTGAAGAACTTGGTGAAATATTCTCTTGTTTGAAACCAAGTGAGGATTGGTGAAACTAATAGAGTGTAGTCATAAACTTGACTGAGTGGGACTCACAAGAACCTGGCAAGGAACAAAACAAAATTATGAGAGGGAAAATACAAAAAAGAAAATACATCATCTGATGTATTATAAAGGTTTTGACATCCATTTTCCCTAACTGGCATGGGTAGGACAGTTGAAGAGGAAGCAGTGAGCCAGAGGACTTTGCTGAGCTCCAAAGAAAGATTTGGCAAGATTTCTACAGCTGGATAATCTTCCTAACACCAAATGCACACACATGTGTGTGTGTTTATGCATGCATGAGAGTATATGAATGTATAAACATGGGTTTACTTATGTTTGATTGTACATCTGATTTTGTATGCTAGCATGGGTTAGATGAATATATTATTGTAACATTGTTTTACAGACAGTCTACCTTCCTATTGCTAACCCAAAACCATTTTTGCAAGAACAAAAGTTCTTATTTCCCATGTCTTCCAAGGTGGGGGTGATTGGTTGACAGATGTGACTGCTTGGAGCAACTTAAAATAGATTGCAAACATAAATAAACAAATGCACAGACACCTACACACAC
This sequence comes from Octopus bimaculoides, assembly GCF_001194135.2. Lineage (NCBI taxonomy): Eukaryota > Metazoa > Mollusca > Cephalopoda > Octopoda > Octopodidae > Octopus > Octopus bimaculoides. The sequence continues at coordinate 11,358,242 of NC_069008.1, read as the reverse complement.
ACAATCAGCTCAAGTTCACTGCTTCCTGTAGCAGAAACAGATGGAAGCTAATGGAAGTGATTACATAACTCATATTCCTTTGTCATTCATTAATTCATATCTATAAACATACATATATATATACACAAACATTTATACATGGTTATGTGAAGGTACATTCATATAACTAACACACATATCTGTGTGTGTATGTGTGTGTATATATATATATATATATATATATATATATATATATATTTAGCAGAAGTAACAAAGTGACCCAAGATCCGAAAGTTTCATTTATTGGCATTTATCAAACTGGTTCTTTGGAGGTATATTCCCAGACCTCCAAAGAACTAGATTGATGAGGGTCAACACATGGAACTCTCAGATCTTGAGTCACTCTGTTAGTTCTGCTAAATATTAATAAAAAATACATTAAACATATACTCACATTTCACAAAAAAAAAAAGATGAAGACAGGTGGTGTAGAAAACAAACAGATGTATTAGTATAACGCTCGGGAATAGAGAAAGTCTTTGATGTTTCGAGCCTATGCTCTTCCGCAGAAAGAACACAGAAAGAAACAAAGAGAGAGAAAAAAGAATGTGCAGTGGCTAGCGATCTATCATGCCGAATGCCAGACAGAAGGGTCACACAGGAGAGCTAGGAAGAAGGGGAGATATTAAAGTAGTGGTGATCCCAAAATGAAGGTATGCCTGCATGTGTATAAGAGACTTCGTATGTGCGTCTGAAAGAGGGCTGGTGATCTTGACGTGTGTGCGTGTGTATGTGTAGGTGTGAAAATGTGGGGCTGGGAATTGGTCAGTGCTGGTGTGTGCGTAGTGGTGTGTTGATATGATGTGTTGTGTGGTGTGGTATGGTGCTTGGAGGTGGGGGAGGCGAGAGTGGGGAAAGCAAGGATGGGGTGTGGGTAGAGGTGGGGTATGTGGGAGTGGGTGTAAGTGATGGGGTGGTGTTGGAATATGTAGAGGTGGGGTGGGCTTATGAGGGACGGTTGACGATGAAGGAAGGAATGAAAAGAGAGAAAGAGAGTAGTAGTAAAGAGAAGTAGGAGTCGGAGCAAGAGAGGCAAGGGGAGGAGGTTAGATGAAAAGGGGAGGAGAGTTAAGCCCATGTAGCGCAAACGGGAGTCCAGATGGCCCCTGTGCAAGAACAATCCAAACATGGACAGGTGTTGCAAAGAGTGACCGGTAGAGCGGAAATGGCATGAGACCAGGATGTCATTGCAGAGTCAGATGTTTCGGAGATGTTCCGCGAACCAGTCAGTCAAGTGGCGTCCCATTTGCCTGATTTATATAGAAGGGTAGAGAGAGCAGGAGCGGCAGTAGATAATATTGGTAGAAGGGCAGGTGAAGTAGTCGGTGATGGGTGCCAATGAGGAGGGTGATGTTGGAGAGGTAAGGGCAAGTGTAGCAGCATGGGCAGGAGCAAGGGAATAAGCTGGGTTGGGGAAGAAGCTATAGCCCAAGGTCACGTAGGTTGTGGGCTCGTTTGAAAAAGGGGAGGGGTCTGATAGGGAAGATGTGTGAAGTGGAGGGGTCGTGGTGCGTTGGAGAGGTAGGGTGGTAGGTGAGGGGAAAAGAGAGACACCGTCAGCACTTTCGCTACCCTCTAATTTACGACACCCCTATCACTCACCACTCCAACATACACATAACTTATCATTCACTTCCAATATCAAACATCCTTCATATCCCCCATGTCACTGCCACCTGTGTCCCTACTGCCATGCCCCTATCACCCCTACCTCTATCTTTCATCTCTCAATCACTCTCTCTTCTTTTTACTCTATCTTATTGCTGTGACAAAGATTGGCAGTAAATTTCTTCTCTTCACCATTCTTCCAATGAAACTAGAGATGTTACTGGACCTACCTGAGTCTCTCCCCAACACTCAACCACTCCTTTCCATATATTCTTTACCCTCATCCCAAGGTATATGTGAAGCCCAGAGATTGTCTCCAGTCATGGCACCATAAGATGCACCCAGTGCACTTTGGGCAGTGGTTGGTATCAGGAAGAGCATCTAGCTGTAGAAAGAAAACCAGAAAATATAACTTCAGGCAAGATATTCTTTGAACCATCCAACCTATTCCAGCATGGAAAGTGGGGGTAAAATGATGATGATCATACATACATATGGATGTATAAATATACATATGTGCATCTTTGTGTATATATTATACATATTCATTCATATATATGTATGCACGTCTATATAAATACAAACACAATTAGATTAAAGTCTAATATAATTATTATGAGAGTTTTTGTAGGTTTTTCTTCCCCAAAATAAACCAAGTAGAATGGCACAAGTGAAACATAAACATTATTTCCAATTTAATTTTACAGTTGAAATATTTGCAATTATCTGGTTTTCTCTTCATAAACTTTGTTGTCAATAACAACACCAATAGCAACAACATAGCCTTATCCAGCTCTTTTCCAAAGAGGAGGTGGAGGATCATTCTGATGATGATGAGTCACCAGAATGTCATTAAACACCCCACCAATATTTCCTAATCCACCTCATTAAACCCCCAATACTTCATAATAAACTAGACCAAGTTATATCTCCT
>NC_069008.1:11354403-11355292 GCF_001194135.2 Octopus bimaculoides | reverse complement strand
TGGAATGTTGAGAGATTTACAGCATTTGTCAGGTTTCATCTCCAGCTTTATTGATATCTCTTAATCCAGGTAAATATGATGGAAACCAAGCCAACCATGACGGTCCCATCATTTCCAGTACATATAATCATTAGTAATACTTATATTCCATCTAACTAGCAAAATGTTCAGTCTGTCTTGTGTCTGACAAATGTCAATGAAACATGAAGTCTATGTGTTGCTAATTGTTCCATGTTAACGAAGTTTGAATATGATTGCTGTGTGTTGGGACATAATATAGCATGTATACCAATTAAAGTTAATTTCCTCTACAGCTTAGAGTGTCTCGTTATTGAATAACTTTGGAGCAAGGGAATCTCTTTGACTAATTATCATTAAATAAATCTAAACCACACGTGATTATTACTTTGTGATGTTGAGAGCAAATATAATTTCCAGTGAATATAATTATTGCTAGTATTTAGACTCCATGTAATTAATGAAACTTATTAATACATCTTAAATTAGACTGTAATAAGGTGTTTAATTCTAATCATTATTATTACAACTAAAAGTTGTTTAAATATTAATTAGACGAAATTAATTCACTGACAGAAATACATAAATGTTTTGTTTGTGATTTTCAAATAATGAAGTAAACATCATCTCCCTGAAACTTTAATATTTTCACAAAGCTAAATGTTTTCCTTGTATTTCATTACAGATTCACTATGGAAGACCAAGCAAAACAAATCGATCAGGAAAGGGCTTTAAGGGACTCAACAACAAAAAGGTGTAAATATGAGAGAGATGACGGTTCAAGGAGAGAAATGTCAGAGAAACGAGCTTCATCTCATTCAACAACAGAACAAAAAAGACACAAAGGAGACCGTGAAAAGAGGGAAATAAT
>NC_069008.1:11352993-11354037 GCF_001194135.2 Octopus bimaculoides | reverse complement strand
TGTGACAAACTCACAATATCCAATATTATTGTAATACAGGGGGGAGTGATTACCTATTCCCACCATTGTATGACAATATGTTGTGTGATAAGAGACGGTGACAGAAATGATGTCCATTGTCCATCTTCTGTTACCAGTTTCACCAGAATTGGTCAAGACATGGTTCTAGCAACCCTCCCCTTCCGAGAAATGATTCTCATTATCAGCCCCACAACTTTCAAGATTAAAAGGATACAGTTGGGGTTGTATATGGTGAGTTACTTGGAAGATTCTACACTTATAGGTGTAGAAATGTTTGGTAAGACAGTTTACCAAATGGATTGGGAGGAGAATAGAATTAAGCACCAATTCATCACCAAAGAAACACCTACAGATATTGCTGTAGGGGTCCACAATATACTTTTAATTACATTTTCCAGTATTAACAGAGTAATCTGTTACAATATGGATGGCCAACAGTTATGGGAGGTAGAGACCCATTCTCTGCACCTCCCAAGTAAAATCTCTCTGTACCAAAGCTATTTCTGTGTCCTCCAGGGACAAGTTATTTATAAGATTTCGGCTAAAGGTAGTGTGACAAAGAGGGACATTGGCAGGAAATGCCGCTCTATTTCTGTTGGTAAAGATACCATTTTGGTAACAGATTATTTTGGCAAACCACATGCCATTGAAACAAATAAAAACTTTTGGCCCAAACTGTCATACAACCACCAGCTACACACCCCCAGCTTGAAAGACTATATTGATATTGAGGATTGCAACAACATTACAAATATTCTACCTATGTCTACATCTTCTACATTAATAATTTACAAAAACAAGAAAGCTAAACTATTCACTGATAATGAGGAAATAATTAACCAAAATAATTTAGTTTTCCTTGAGCTTCCTTCTTTCTGTTTTAGAATAAACGCAAACAGATTCCTGGTATTTTATCGTGAAATGAAAGGACTTCAGTTTATCACCTGTCCTGAACTAAGAAAAGGCCCTTTAATAAAGGTCCACACTGGTTACAGGAAAATATGTCATATTGTATCAAATAAG
>NC_069008.1:11348138-11350394 GCF_001194135.2 Octopus bimaculoides | reverse complement strand
TTAGTTGGTGGTGTGTGTTTTACACAAGGAAAACACATAATGGCCACGGTTCCTAAAAGGAAAGAAATATTTCAACTGAATGGAAAAGATTTGAAGAAATCTCAAGCTTGGACAAGTCCCATCCCTTATGGTGTAATATGGAGAAAAGTGGGGGGTATTTACTGGTGTCAACATATTGAATTGATTGAATGTCATTGCATAAAGATTGATGGGGACCAAATGAACATTCTGGAATCTGTGTCTTTATTAAATCTTGATTCTGGTCTTTGTTTCCCTTCCATTACATCTGAGACGAACAAAGAAATATTCAGTAATGAATTAATTAATAAATTGAAATACAATGGAGGAGATGGAGAAGGAGGAAGAAGAGGTAAATCAGGTGAAATATTTGGTAAAGGTAGATTAAAGGTGAGATGTGGTAATTACATAGCGGAGATTAATAATTCAGGAATTGATGAAATATCAGTGACGAGACTGCCACATAGAACAGCAATGGTCCCTTTTTCCATTCCTGCATTCGAGGAACCTGTTAATTATGATTATGGGGACATTAGGGACCGGAACAGTAAACTAATTAAGTTAGATGAAAATGTGAGTGTGTTGATGTTTCGAGAAAGCGTCACATTAATCGGAACAACAACAACAACAGTGGACATACTTCAACATGAACAAGAAGAAGAACCACTGGACATATGTCGGTGGACAGATGAATATTTCATTGTCGCCTTTGGAAGAGAAATGAGGGTCTTCAACAAGGATCTCTATTGTTTAAAAACCATCAGAACTGAGAAATACTACAACAGAATTTATAAATACAATGACAATCAACTCGTGTGTGGTGGTCATTATATTAGAGACATAACTCAAGAAGAGAGAGACAAGAAATACGGAACAGAATGGGATAACAACAAATATTACTACATTTGCAAAGACCCCTACATCTTTGACTCTTATTATGTGGATGTGGTTGATATCAAAGATGGGAAATGTAAAGATGAAGTGTGTTGTGGGAAGATAGGGAGAAAGGGAAGGTTTGAGGGAGATGAAGGGGTGGATGATGTGGGAGTCACATCTTTTGGTGATGTTGTTGTTACGAGGAGGGAGATGGAGAAGAAAAAGGAGTTTGGAGAGTGGAATGGTTGGTGTTTTGTGGAATGGTTCAGAGAAAAGTCGATGGTGAAGAGGATAAGAATAGAAGGAAGAATATATTCTTTTCTGGAATATTATATTGTAAGACCTCATTTAACCATAAATGGTGAATGTGTTTATATAACAGATACAAGAAACAATATTTACGAAATATCTCGAAATATTGAAGAGGAAACATCTGAAGCTAATGAAATCCTGATATTTGAAGATAATCCAAAATATTTACTCCTCAGGAAAGATGAAAATGAAGTCTTTGAAGTTCTTGGTTTGGATGTTTCAGAAAATTCTTTGATGGTTTTTGGAATTATTCCTGGACTTCAATCTTTTTCTTTTTTTTATTATGACAAATAAATATTTCCAGAAATATTAAACTTCAATCTTCTTCTTCTTCTTCTTCATATTCTTATTATTGTAAATGGGTTCACCAGAGAATCGAACCTGCATTGCATTCTACACACTAACAATCAGTGTTGTAACATTCCTCAACACACTCTCTTTGTGTGTGTATATACTTTTGAATGTATATACATAAAGAGGTGCTCCAGCATGGCCACATTCAAATCACTGAAATAAGTAAAAAATAAAATGTTTAACAGTTCTGGGATAATTTTGCACTTTTAAATAAAATGTGTATATACATGTGTATAAAATGTGTATATATATGGAGGCGCAATGGCCCAGTGGTTAGGGCAGCGGACTCTCCGTCATAGGATCGCGGTTTCAGTTCCCATACCGGGTGTTGTGAGTGTTTATTGAGCGAAAACACCTAAAGCTCCATGTGGCTCCGGCAGTGGAGGGTGGCGAACCCTGCTGTACTCTTTCACCACAACTTTCTCTCACTCTTTCTTCCTATTTCTGTTGTACCTGTAATTCAAAGGGTCAGCCTTGTCACACTGTGTCACGCTGAATATCCCCAAGAACCACGTTAAGAGTACACGTGTCTGTGGTGTGCTCAGCCACTTGCACGTTAATTTCACGAGCAGGCTGTTCTGTTGATCGGATTAACTGGAACCCTCGACGTCGTAAGCGACGGAGTGCCAACAACATATATATATGTGTGTGTGTGTGTGTGTGTGTAATGTTTAAATATCCATGTTTGTGTGTGTA
>NC_069008.1:11347201-11348128 GCF_001194135.2 Octopus bimaculoides | reverse complement strand
TGTGTGTGTATTATATATATATATATATATATATATATATATATATATATATATATACACACACACACATATATATGCATGTATGTATATGTATGTCTGGTGACTTTCCTATCATTGATTCTCCATTGACAAGCAGACGACCGAAAACAACAACAGAAACATCAGCAGCAGCAGATGAGAACCGCCACCACCACCACCACCGCCGCTGCATCCACCCTCATCACCATCACTGTTGTGTGTGCGTGTGTGCAGTCTGCATCTGACAGTTTTTAACGTTTAATAATAAGATTGTTGTTGTTGTTGTTGTTGCAGTGACATTTCAACTGCACACATGCACAAACATTGCCTTTCCTCCTCGCAGGGTTCTTGTTCTTGTTGCTGTTGGGGTTCATCATACAAAATAGAAAGACACTTTAAGAAGCATTTATTAAAAGCTTTCCCATAGCTGGTCATTTTTCATGCTAGAAATAGAAACCAAGTCACTTCAAATTCACTTTATTTTTCATATAAAATTTGAAGGACAGTTAAGAACCTTTTTATGAATGAAATTGGCCTGTATAAGGTCTCATTTCATGCTAGAAAGAGCTACCAAAACCATCACATTTTAGTTTTATCTATACTATATATAAAACAGAGATGTGTGTGTAATCGCTTTTCATGTGAAATCAACTTCACCAAATGCTTCCATACTTGTGATGCGTGAATAATTTGACCTCGGATAAATCTTAGGCTCTTCATTTGATTTTTTTAATTAAAAATAAATAATATTGCTTTATATTTAAGATTCACTTCTTTAAAAAGATTCCTCAATGTCAACTTCCGGTATTGACGTAACAACGGCAAAAAGCTTCACTCTATTTTGTGTGTGAGTGTGTGTGTGTTCGTGTGTATGAGAGAGAGAGAGAGAGAGTAAATACTACATACACA
>NC_069008.1:11345672-11347099 GCF_001194135.2 Octopus bimaculoides | reverse complement strand
CTCATAACTTGCAGGAAAATGGATATTTTTTAATGAAACTTTCAACAAATAATCACTTAGATCCTGTAGATTGAGTGTTTGTAAGGATTTGTTGGAAAAACATTTTCCGAAGGGTTGTGGAAAGGAATTTCGCAAAATTCACACCACCTGGCATTTCCCCCCTCATAAATTTCGGGATAATGGGTATTTTTGAGTGAAATTTTATAGAAATTGTTGTATTCCTCTCGGCGGACTCGCAGAGAAAAGACAACGAGTTGTACAACTTAGTTATTACATTTATTTATTAATTATAAATAAAGAACACACCAAATGTTCGTTATTAAGAAACAAGAATCTTGTCCTCGCCATATATATCAACAACCTTTAATTTCAACAGTCATTCAAAACAACAATGAAACAAGGACCTCAGACAAACTTCATTGAAACACGGGACCTCAGACGAACAACAGTGTTGTATCCACATCGGACCATGAAGTATGACCTTGACGTTAAAGCAGCGAGTTCCCAATGACTTCTTAATGATTGCTGGTACCCATCGGGGATCTTTGTCTCGGCGAGGTCCATAGTATAGTGCATACTTGTACTGCCTGGTAACTTTAGCGATATCAGCTGAGCCCGGAGTCACCTGAGACTTATCTGCTTCCTTAGACTGTTTGTCTTGAGCAATGTGTGCTGGCAATGGCAGCAGAGAATCAATCCTTGTTCGTATCTGCCGGTGATTCAAAAGTTTACTTGGAGAGAATCCACAGGATGTCGGTGTTCTCCGGTACTGCATCAAGAACTCTTGAAGTGCTGGTGTCGGCGGAAGAGAAGACTTCCTCAGAACTTGTTTGAAGGTCTACACCAAACGTTCCGCTGCTCCGTTGGTAGCTGGGTGGTAAGGTGCCCCTGTCAGGTGTGTGATCCCACGTTCTTTGCACCAGCTCTGGAACTCCTCAGACGTAAAAGTTGGTGCGTTATCGGTGACCAGTGTGTGATGAAATCCGAAGTGCGCAAAGTCTTCCTCAAGCAGATTTAAAGTGGCCCTGGAGGACGTGAAGGAAGTAGGATGAATGCATGGGTACTTGGAATAAGCATCTGTGATCACCAGCCAATCTCTGCCCATAAAATTTATTGCGTGGTTCAGGTGTAAGCGGCTCCACGGCTTTTCTGGTAACATCCATGGGTGAACTGGAGGCTTAGATGGCTGCCTTTGATGTTCGTTACACGAATCACATCGTCGACTGGCTATCTCTATAGCAGCATCGATACCAGGCCAATAAACAACAGTTCTTGCTAGTTGTTTCATGCGTTCCATGCCAAAGTGTCCAAGATGCAGAAGATTGAGGATCTTTGGCTGCAAGCTATGTGGAATCACAACACTAGATCCATGTATAAGGCATCCATGGCAGATACTGAGTGAGTTTGATAACTTTTGGAACTTGTTG
>NC_069008.1:11343866-11344410 GCF_001194135.2 Octopus bimaculoides | reverse complement strand
TTCAGGTTGCTTGAAGCGTGTGCTTTACGAATCGGTACCACTGGCGTTCCGTATTCGTTGAACTGGACTGGCTTCCAGATTCCCTTGGCGATGCCTTCTTCGTAACCTTTGGCCAGGTCATCACGAAGAGCAAACGGGACCGGACGTGCCTTGTGAAAGACTGGTGTTGCGACTGATTTGAATTTCACTTCCAGTTCAAAGTTTTTGAGATATCCCAATTCTTGCTTGAAAAGATCTGGGAATTCATCACACGTTGTGACAATCTTGTTGCAGGGAAACATAGGGCTCACTTGAGGTCTTTGAATATATCACTTCAGCATCTTCCCTCTTGGCTTGGCTGTCTATGCTTTTCAAACTTAGAGCAGTGTCCACGGAAATTCCTAGAGTCTGGATAGCATTTCGTCCCAGCAAATTAAGATCAGAGATCTTGATGACAATGTATGGTATTAGATTCTGCTTACCGGTTGTTGGATCCTTGGTTTGGCCCATGAAAGTTCCCAGAACAGGCAGGTCGTGCTTCCTGGCAGATTCATAGCGATGCTTG
>NC_069008.1:11342308-11343856 GCF_001194135.2 Octopus bimaculoides | reverse complement strand
GTTCCCAGAACAGGCAGGTCGTGCTTCCTGGCAGATTCATAGCGATGCTTGACATCTTGCAGCTTTGGTTTTCCAAGTTGTTTCCAGACTGACAAGGAAACAAAGTTTCCTGTAGTAGCAGTGTCCAATTCCATTGTGAATAGTCTGTTTTGGATTGTTATTGGCACAATCAAACTATGTGTATCTTGGGAAACTTCGCCTAGGATCGCCTTGACTAGCTCAGCTTTTGTGATTTTCACGGGAGTTTGTGAGTGGCCATTGTGTTGCTGATGTTGTTTTTTTCTACACACCGCTTGCAAATGTGCCTTTTTGTCACAAAAATGACATTTGGATTCTTTGAAAGGACAGTCTGTCGCTTTGTGGGCTTTTCCACATCGGTAGCATTTCTCCTGGTTTGTGGAATAAGACTGCTGATGGTTCTTTTGAGGACTCTTATTCTTGTTCTGTTAGACCTTGTAGACTTGCTTGGTTTTGGAACCGTAGACAGTTTCTTTAGCAACCTTTGCTGCGTCTTCAGTCTCGATGGCAACTCGGACAGCATGGGCAAAATCTAGTTCTGTGTCTCAGAAACACATTTATCTTATAAAAAATAAAACGAATATTTCTAAAATGTATGATTATTATTTTTAGCCCCACTTCCTGGCCCCGATTCTTTCTCTTGATATAATTGTCAAATATTGGAGAGCCTGAGAAGATTATTATTGCTGGGATTTATCCACAGTGATTTAAATAAGGGTTTATGTAAAAGAGGATTTCTTTGGAAAGCATCCTTTCCTCTTAGAAAATGGTTTTCTTTTCTTACACACACACACGGCCTCGCTTGGTTGGTTTGCCAATCAAAATCTAAATTACCATTTTCTTTTTCGTCTCTTAGCTTTTTATATCCCAGCAATGGACCACGCGTGTATTACTTTGGCATCATCATTCCATAAAATGGGTTTCTGGGGGAGAAAAATATTGAAAAGCATCAATAGATGTGAGAGTGAGAGAGAAACGAGGTGGGAGGTCTTGGGATGTGCTAGAAATAAGAGTCACACGTCCCTCAAATCAAACATTTTCCTCTGAAATTATTAACAATGTTTGGTAAATTTTGATAAGGACACCCACAAGATTTTCAAATCCGAGTTTGGTACTATTCAAGAAGAGTGGTCCCCGTGCGCGCACTCGCTAGATAGTCGTGACTAGTCGATCCTACAACGACTCTAGCGCGAATGCGCAAAACATGTAAACAAAGTAAATAATTTTTTTTGTTGAATCTTCCCCATCTTAGTCTTAAAACGTCGTTTTACGTTCTTCCAGGGTGTATTTTGGTGTCGCATCTATTTCAGTAATCCCATTGTACGACGCACACCAACAATCAGAATACATAGTCGTCCCTGGTTTGATAAATCTTTTAATAAGTGTTAGAAGAGTTTCAGAAGAACGGTCAGGTACAAAGACTAAAAACCTATTTTTATCCTCTCTATCGTAGTCATAGGATCGACTAGTCACCACTAGCTAGCCCAGATGCGCGAGTGTGCGAGTGCGTGCACCGGGACTACGTACTAT
>NC_069008.1:11338097-11341183 GCF_001194135.2 Octopus bimaculoides | reverse complement strand
ATTGTTTTCATTTGTAAAATCGTAGAAGCCTCCAATTCGTATTTAAGCCAACAAATATTGGTCTGATTATTGAGAAATACTATTTTTGCAAGAACAATCAGACCCTAAGTCTTTAAAAATGACACGATCGAATATAGCAAGACCCACAAGTATTTTCATCAAATCATTAAATAAACTAACAGCAGAAATAAAACCTTTGTGAACATAAGAACTATGGTAAAATGTTTGTCTTTCTTGATGGTCTGTCATGTTCAATGCTATTTAAGTCTCTTTTGATACTCCAGCAGGAGGCAGGCATCATTCGTTTGTCCCACCGTCCCTGGTCGCTCTCTGCCATTGTTTTGAAGATGATTTTTTTTTCTCTTTCGGAACTAGCGCTGCACTAACGTTCTTATCACTGACCTTCAACTCTCGGGGTGGCCAATCTTTCCTTTTCCAGTGCCCCTCTTTTGCTCTACTCTCCCATATATACAAAAAAAAACATGGGAATTTCGTGTAGCCACTTTGTTGACCACGTAGGAAATTTACTATTTTCAAATCGACACATAACACCCATTTATGTTTGGTGTAGTCAATCTGTTCCATAACCTGTTTGATGGCATCATGTTTTTCTTTCAGTGTTGTTCAATGACCTATAGGCACATACATGTTGGTATTATGGAACAAAACACATTTCAGTCTACGTTTTGAACTATCAATGAGCAATCTCCATTCATCAGGATCGTATTTGTGGACGCCTAGTCGAAGAGGAACGCTCTCAAAGTCATTGCAATGAACAAGCTCGATGTTCTCATTAAATAATGGTACAAATTCAGCATCCCTATTTCGATAGAATGTTACCTTTGTATCTTTTGCTAACAGGTGTTTTTCGTTGAGCCTAGAGGCCAAAAGTTCTGCTGATTCTTTGCTTAGATTTAAGTCTCCAACCAAACCATTCGGCTCATTTTGGTTAAACGGCTCTGGCACGGTTTCGGGAACATAGTCAGGATCGTTTTTGCTGTGTCTCTCGTTTACATCAGTATCAGACTCATCACTTTCAACAAGTTTCAACAAATTTTCGTGAAAAACTGGGATTGGCAAATCATCTGAATGCGGCACTGGTCGAATAGCGGAATGAAGACTGGGATAGTCGATAGATTTGCGTTTCTTTTGGTTCAGTCCCGCAATACTGACTCAGCAGAAGTAACATTCGTCAGAGTGGTTCTTTGACTCACGCCAGATCATAGGAATAACGAATCTCAGTGATTTTCGGGTTCCTGAAGTCCATCGTTTCATGTGTTCCAAACATGTTTTGCAAACAATGTGAGCGGCCCATGATTTGCCCTGATCACCAAGCTCGACGTGAAAATTGCACCTATTGGGGACCTGAGAATCTGCATGTCATGGTGGAACACCACATTAATTTACCAGGAGTTACAGTGTGGTGTAGCTTATCATCAAGAGGATTAATTGGACCATTCTCTTTTGGCGCTACTGTGACTGGTGCTGTTTAATTGAACTTGCTGCAACAGTCTGCCATGCCAAGCATTAGAGAAGACTTTGAAGATGAGGAGTTTTGTTTTTAGCAAGATGGGGCACCCCCACACTACCATCGTGATGTTAGATCCTTCCTTGATGAGATCTTGCTAAACAGGTGGATTAGACGAAGGGGTTTCTTTGAATACCTTTCGCGTTCACCAGACCTCGCACCACAAGACTTTTTTATGGGGATACCTAAAAGACAAAGTCTACGCTATGAAACCTGCAAAAGTCGCTAATTTGAGAGAAGCCATTGAACGAGAATGCACACAAATACCAAACGAATTGTTTCCTGATGTTTGCGATGCCATTGCTTCGCGTTGTCAGCAGTGCCTGGACCAGAACGGACGTCAGTTTGAAAACAGTTGTTGACAAAACAATAAAATATTGTCTGTAGGTTCAATTAAATTTTGAAAACGAAATGAATTTTAATAAACACCTACTTTACAATTATCTAAAGTGTATATGCATTTGGGGGGCGGGGGACACCCTGTATATATACATGTACAACGGTCTACTTTTAATTTCTAAGACTTTGGTCCGTCTGAAGTTATAATAGAAAATACTTGTTTGTGGTGTCACGCATTGACACGCCTGCACCCATGTGTGTGTGTGTGAGAGAGAGAGAATGTGTGTGTGTGTGTTTGTTAAATTGTGTTTTTCCTTTTATAAAAAAATTGACGGATTTCGGAAATGTGTGACTGCTATTTTTAAACATTTGTTTGTCCACATACAAACTTTCTTGTGGAGTTCCATGTAACTTTATCAGATAAGGGGGAAATACTCTGGTTTTACACGGGATTTCTATCCCTTGACTAATTTCAATTTGACTGTTTTTTGTTTTTTTTTGCTCTTGAAATATTTTCCATTCGTACATTTGACAGTCTACATCATCATCATCATCATCACCACCACAACCATCATCATCATCATCATCATCATCACCACAACCATCATCATCATCATCATCATCATCACCGTTCACGTCGTCGTCGGTCGACTACGATTTGTCTTTGCGTTGTCCCTGCTGATGCCAACATTTGGCATACTTAACTGGTCTATAGAGCAAATCTAATCTGTGGATATTATAACCTGTTAGGTCCTGAAATCAATTCGAAATGTCTGCAGAAACAGTGATATTGGCAGACTCTATCTCCAACACCTGAAGATCCTTTCTCATCATTTCGTCCCACATCTTCCAGGGTCTACCCCTTCCACAGGCTCCCTCAATATTAGAGATTGGCACATCTTTATGTGGCTCTCTTCATCCACATGCATGACAAGACCAGCAGAGTCTTCTCTTTTGCACACTACATCTGATGCCTCTTATACCCAATGTTTCTCTTAAATCACTTATACTCTGTTGTACATGCACATTGACATTACCCCTCCAGCAGAGCATGCTGGCTTTATTTCTTTCAAGCCTTCACGTGTCCCCTGCAGTCACAGCCCATGTTCCACTGTTACGTAGCACAGCTGTTCATACACAGCTATAGGACAACCTACGTTTTAACTGAGAGAGAGGCCCTTTGTTAACCTCAAAAGTAGTAGCAATCTAAACGTTACCC
>NC_069008.1:11335285-11335867 GCF_001194135.2 Octopus bimaculoides | reverse complement strand
TGATCAAAGATCTCTTGGAAGAGCTTGGTTGGGAAATATTGCTTCATCGTCTGTATTCTCCAGACCTTGCTGCTTCTGATTATTGCTTGTTTCGGGGGCTACAGAACCATTTGAATGGTCTTAGGTTGACATCAAAGGAAGAGGTTTGAGTTGGATGCATATTTTGCATCAAAACCTAAAGAATCTTACAAGTATGGCATTTATAAGCTTATTGACAGATGGGATGAAGTTCTAGAATGCAACAGAAATTATGTTAATGAATAAATATTATCTTAATCATGGGCTTTTTCATTTTTAATAGGGACCTTAAAATCGGCCATTAGCTTTGCACCAACCTGATTTTATATATTTAAAAATAAGCACAGGTGTGATTATGTGGTAAGAAGTTTGCTTCCCAACAACATGGTTCTGGGATCAGTCCCACTGCATGGCACCTTGGGTGGGTGTCTTCTACTATAGACTTGGGTCAACCAAAGCATTGTGAGAGGATATGGTAGACAGAAACTGAAAGAAACCCATTGTATATATATATATGGAGATGATCAACGAGAGCGAAGTAGAGTTCCAAAAAGTCAACACAGA
>NC_069008.1:11333140-11335185 GCF_001194135.2 Octopus bimaculoides | reverse complement strand
CTATATGTGTGTGTCTGTGTCAGTGACTATCCAACCACCACCTCTTGGCTACTGATGTTGGTGTGTTTTATGTCTTCATAACTGATAGAATACGTACCAGGCTTACAAAGAAAATAAATACTGGGGTCAATTAATTTGACAAAAATTCCTGCAGGTGGCGCCCCAGAATGGCTGCACCCTAATGTCTAAAACAAATAAAAAGAATACAAAAATGGAATGCATATTGTTGGATGGGTCAACCTATGATCAGGAGAAGAGACTGTGCTGGCTTGGTCACGTGATGCAGATGCATGAGGGCAGTCACATAGAGAAGTGCTGAAGGGAAGTTGGGGATGAAGGAGACCCAGGAGAATATGGGACAAAGTATTGGAGGCTGATCACAAAATGTTGAACTTTACAAACGAGATGACTGAAGACTGAAATATATGGTGCATTGCTGTACTTAAGAAGACCTGCCCACAACAAAATTGAGGGAGACCCAGGAAGACATGGGATGAAGTATTGAAGGCCAATCTCAAAATGCCTTATGAAGGAGATGACAGAGGACTGAGATATGTGGGGCATTGCTGTATTCAAGATGACCTGCCTACCACAACAGCATTGAGATCTTAAAAACAAGATGCCTTGGATAAATCATTGATGTGGATGCTGGTGCCACATAAAAAGCACCCAGTACATTCTGTAAAGTGTTTGGCTTTAGGAAGGGTATCCAACTGTAGAAACCAAGCCAAATTAGACTATGGAATCCTGGTGTAGACCCTGATCTTGTCACTTCCTGTCAAGCTGTCCAACTCATGCTAGCATAGAAAATGATGTTAAAAGATGATGAGGATAATATCATCATCATCATTATCATCATCACCATCATTGTTTAACGTCTGCTTTCCATGCTGGCATGGGTTGGATGGTTTGACTGAGGACTGGCAAGCCAAGAGACTGCTTCAATCTGATCAGGCAAGTTTTCTGCAGCTGGATGTCCTTCCTAAAACCAACCAGTCTGAGAGTGTAGTGGGTGCTTTTTACATGCCACAAGCATGGGGGCCAGTCAAGCAGCACTGGCATCGACCATGCATGAATGGTGCTTTTTACATGTCACCAGCACAGGGGCCAGCCAGGTGGCACTGGCATTAGCCATGACTATGATTTCACAATGATGAATGATGATAATCAACAACATTTTGGTATTGACTATCCTACATTATTTTCTATGTGTAGGGAACCCCGAATTTAGCATATCAAACATGGCTTTATTTTTTAACGAGTGCATTTATAGCTTCTTGAGCTCATGATTTCTAGTGCAGTCCCACCATGTGGTAACTTGGGTTAAGCGTTTTCTATTATGGCTGAGGGCTGATCAAAGCCTTATAAGTGGACTTGGTAAAGAGAAACTGAGAGAAGCTTAGCCTATAAGTGTGCCTGCACACACACACACACACACACACACACACACATGTACATACATGTTTGTGTGAGTCTGTTTTGTGATAGTTATAAATGAATATCACTATCATACAAGCTGTGTCATTTATTTCCAATTTTTTCCTGAAAACATATCCAACCATGGGGAAATATTACCTTACGTGGAAACAGATGAGAGATTGATGAGAGGAAGAGCACCTGACCATAGCAAAAAATCTGACTCAGCAAATTCTGTCTGACCTATGCAACCATGGAAGAGGGGAGGATATACCAATGATGGTGATGATGAGGATAATGGTGCTGGGGGTGGTAATCATGATGATGGTACATTGAGAGTTGAGGGAATGAAACTACTGTTTCTAGCAGGCTGAGCAACCACAGAAATTGCCTTGTTGCTTTGTGATCATCATCATCGTTTAACGTCCGCTTTCCATGCTAGCATGGGTTGGACGATTTGACTGAGGACTGGTGAAACCGGATGGCAACACCAGGCTCCAATCTAATTTGGCAGAGTTTCTACAGCTGGATGCCGTTCCTAACGCCAACCACTCAGAGAGTATAGTGGGTGCTTTTGCGTGTCACCCGCACGAAAACGGCCACGCTCGAAATGGTGTCTTTTATGTGCC
>NC_069008.1:11328351-11329321 GCF_001194135.2 Octopus bimaculoides | reverse complement strand
ATATATATATATATATACACACATAGGGTGCAATGGGTAAATTGTCGGCATTTTATATTTTTAATTTCGTGCATGTGCATTGTTCACTTTTGATTTTGTTGACTACATAGTATGGTAGGGTCAGTTGGGCACCGTCTGTATGAAAAACAGCACCATGGCACAATTCATTCTACCAGAAATTTGGAAATAACATAGTGTGCTGCTTAGTATTCATGTGTGGATTATTCTGATGAAAGCTTCTCTTTAGTTCTGTCCATATTTGCTCGATGATATTTAAGTCAGTGCTCTGTGCTAGCCAATCTTTCAATACAGTAACACCTTCATCATCCAGACTCTGTTGTGTTGCATGTGATCTGTGGCATGGAGCGCCATCATTCTGAAAAGTCTCACCTTTATCCAAGTTTGGCATCAAACTGCCCTTCAGCAACTAGTTGTATTTGGCACTATTCAAGTTACCGTCAATTGTAACCAACTTTCTTGAACCATCAATTTTTGTGTATCCCCAAACCATTAGACTCTTACCCCCAAACTTCACAGTTTTCATAGTGTAATGTGGGTCATTTTGCTTTCCTGAAGGCCTTCTGACAAATTCTCACCTATTAGAAAGCTTAGCGACCTTACTATAAAATATGATGATTATCTATGGAAATGACTGCAACAGGGCCAATGTTTCCTCTGTAAAAAACGCAATGTAAAACATTCACTTACAAGTTGGCAATTAGTAGAAATTCACAATAGTTTAAAGTGGCTGAAGGTACTGTATATATATATATATATGTATATATCAGTGCAGGCATGGGTGTGTGGTCAGAAACTTGCTTCCCAACCACAAGGTTCCAGGTTCAGTCCCATTGTGTGGCATCTTGGGCAAGTGTCTTTTACTATAGCCTCGAGCCAACCAAAGCTTTGTGAATGGATTTGATAGATGGAAATCGAAAGAAGCCTGTTGTATGTATGTATTATATATATA
>NC_069008.1:11325633-11328049 GCF_001194135.2 Octopus bimaculoides | reverse complement strand
ACACACACACACACACACACACACACACACACACACACACACACACACACACACACACACATACACACATAGAGGGAGAGAGAGAGAGAGATTCATTTACCTGTTTTCAGTACCTGGAGAGGAGGGAATCTTTTAGATCTACCTGTGTACAGCCATTATACAGTTTGCTAACTGCTTCTCAGACACGACATGCAGTTTCCTTCTGCAATCAATAGCACAGCTCAGCCACAATAAAAAGCATTCATAAGTTAGGTTAGCACCTTGGTGAATATTTGTCCTTTTGACAGCTTATTATTGATTAAACAATATCTGTTTTGTACATGACACAGAACTGAAATAAATTTAAACTTCACAAAGTCTCACTGTGGGTGAAATATGAATGTAAGCACAATTTTTTCCATGCTACTATTGATGGAGGTAGTTTCCTAATAGACCATTTCACAGTTTCTTGACTGCTCTTCAGAGAAGATGCACCTGGTTTCTTTCAGCTAGTTTGTGTTCTCTGATGAATAGTCAACAAGCTGTGAAATGGTCCATCAGGAGATTACAACTCACTTTTTTTCTGTACATCTTTAGCACTGAGAAGCTTTCTAATATTTAAATTTACTTTTGGGTGGCAAGCAAACAGAATCAGTCGCATGCTGAGTATACTGCTTAGTGGTATTCCATCCATTGCTATGTTATGAGTTCAAATTCTGCTGAGGTTGGCTTTGCCTTTTATTCTTCTAGGGGTCCATAAAATAAATACCAGTTGAGCACTAGGGGCAATGTAATTAACTTAATGCCCAACCCCCAAGTTACTGGCCTTGTGCCAAAATTTGAAACCAATATTTAAATTCACTTCATTTTTTCTGATTTACGCGCTTGCATAATACTCACACACATGAATGGAGCAACTGCTTTTGTATGACCATGAAATACGAATTAATAATGCATACTGCATGAAACTGTCGTTGCTGTTATTGCTGCGGTGGTAATGGTGGAGATGGTCGTTCTGATGGTTGTGGAGGTGTTTTAATTTTTGATCCAATACTTTCTATGATCAAAAGTATCCTAGCTGTGGCTATCTTGCTCATTTTTCTTTTTTTTTCTTGTTTTTTTTTCTTTAGTTATATAATATGCCATAGTTTGTGTGTGTATGTGAGAGAAAGAGAGAGAGATATGAAGTAAAAAGAAAATAAGAGAAGCAGAGAGGACAGATCAAAAGATGAGGACAGAGACAGAAAAGAAAATGAGAGATAAATGCACTTCTAGATTGGTAGATAACTAGATAAAGAAAGGTAAATGGACAGAGATTGATAAATATGTAGGTATATAGGCAGAGAAGTCAATAGATGAATAAAGCAATTAATTTGTGTGTGTGTGTGTGTGCAGGCATGGCATACACACAGTCATGGCTGCGTGGTAAGAATCCTGCTTCCCAGTTCAGTCCCACTGCATGACACCTTGGGCAAGTGTTTTCTACCATAGCCTCGGGGCAACCAAAGGCTTGTGAGTAGATTTGGCATACAGAAACTGAAAGAAACCTGTTATATATGTGTGTGTGTCCCACCACTTCTTGGCAACTGGTATTGGTGTGTTCATATCCCTGTAACTTAGCAGTTTGGTAAAAGAGACCATTGGAATAAGCACCAGGCTTTAAAAAAATAAGTCTTAGGGTCAAATTGTTTGACTAAAACCCTTTGTGGTGGTTCCCCAGCATGGCTGAAGCCCAATGACTGAAACAAGTAAAAGATAAAAGATATATATATATATATATAACTATATACATGCACACACATGTATATGTTTGTGTATGTGTGTATATACAGATATAAGTAAATTAATTGTTTTATATACAAATAGGAACACAGCTCTAAGGCAGTTTTCTGCTAGTCTGTCATGTTTGCTTGTATGAAACCACTGTGAAGTAGGGGGGCTCTGATTTCTCTGCAGCCCAGGAAAGCCAATACCAGCATATGGTTATAAGAAAGTATATTTTCCTGAAAGTTGTTTCATATATCAGGGACATCAAAGTATTTAAGAATATTTGGTGGAGCAGGACGTAGGTTTTCTGGTTTTACCTTCTCCTCAAACCATCCGTAAAGATTTTGATTCAGAAAAGCATTTGTAAGCTTTGCAATGTGAGCAAACAGTGTTGAAGAGACTCCCTACCTTACGTGGACCTTTTATCTTTTACTTGTTACAGTCATTAGACTGTGGCCATGCTGGGACACTGCCTTGAAGTTTTAGTTGAATGGAGTGACCCCAGTTCTTCTTTATAAGTCCTGGTACTTATTTTATTGCTTTCATTTGCCAAACTGCTAAGTTACAGGGATGCAAACACACCAACACTGGTTATTAAGCAATGACGGGGGGGACAAACATGAACACAGACACACACACATATATATATATATATAAACATATATATATA
>NC_069008.1:11320780-11325445 GCF_001194135.2 Octopus bimaculoides | reverse complement strand
ATATATATATATATATATATATATATACGACAGGCTTCTTTCAGTTTCCGTCTACCAAATCCACTGACAAGGTTTTGGTTGGGCCGAGGCTACAGTAGAAGACACTTGCCCAAAGTGCTACACAGTGGGACTAAACCTTTTACATATCACTGGTACTGGCCTTGACTACAGTTTCACTTAGTTTGATGTGTCTTCTCAAGCACAGCAATCACCAAACCTCTTTGTCACTTGTCATCACGTCCATGAGACTCAACATCCAAAAACCATATTTCGCTAACTCATCCCATGTCTTCCACAGTCTACCTCTTCCACATGTTCCCTTCACTATAAGAGATTGGCATTTCTTTACACAGCTGTATTCACTCATACACATCACATGACCATACCTGCACAGCGTTCTCTCTTGCACACCACATCTGATGCCTCTTATGCCTAATTTTTCTCTCGAGGTGCTTACACTCTGTCATACATGCACACTAACACTGCACATCCAGCAAAGCATACTAACTTCATTTCTTCATTTCTTCCATTTCTTTATCTATTTCATGATAAATATCAATTGGCATCTGAATATTCACAGCCTTTGAAAGCTGGCTCAGTGTATTGTTTTGAAGATTATTTTCTCCTTGAGATATCCTTGCCAGTCTCTCGTGTTGCAGAAACAGAATCATATTCTCTACCCTACGTCCATAGCCAGGCATTTATTTCAGTTGTTTTGCCCTGGTTTTCTCTGATTTATTTGCTCTTCTCTCCTTCTGCTGTTATGCCTTTGCAGTGAACCATTCTGTTTTGTCACATATTTTTAGTCGACCCATCTTAAATTGAAAAATTCTGATGTGGAAACCATTAACAGAGTATTGTATTATTATATTGTATTATTGTATTTTAATCAATATGTTCAACAAAATCAATACATTACCACACAGCAGATGTGGAATTGGCAAAGGCAAATAGGCACAAAATTGACAAAGCTTTCATTATTCAAGGGACCATGGTTTACGCTTTTGTGTATAATGGGAATGAAAAATATATAACTTGAAATGAAAAATATAGAGTAAAAATTTTCACAAATATTTTGAAAGTAGGTGCAGGGGAGGCTGTGTGGTAAGTAGGTTGCTTACCAACCACATGGTTCTGGGTTTAGTCCCACTGCATGGCACCTTGGGAAAGTGTCTTCTATTATAACCTCGGGCCAACAAAACCTTTGGAGTGGATTTGGTTGATGGAAACTGAAAGAAGCCCATCGTATATGTGTGTGTGTGTGTGTGTGTGTGTGTGTGTGTGTGTGTATGTTTGTGCGTCTTTATTTGTCCCCCCACCATCGCTCGACAACCAATGTTGGTGTATTTACTTCCCTGTAACCTAGCGTTTGGCAAAAGAGACCAATAGAATAAGTACTAGGCTTACAAAGAATAAGTCCTGAGGTCAATTTGTTTGACTAAAAAGGCGGTGCTTCAGCATGGCCACAGTCAAATGACTGAAACAAGTAAAAGAGTAAAAGAGTAAAGAGTATCTTTTCAATTATTTCTAATGAAAGCAATTGAAAAGAGGCATTAGAGACCAAGAGAAAGAGTAAAAGAGGAAGAGGGGGAGAGAGAGATGGGCGAGTGAGAGAGTTGCAAGGAAAGTGAAAGTAACAGAATGTGCAGGAAAAGTCAAAAAGTGTTAAATGAAATAATGGAAGGGGGGGGGCAGTGAAAAAATGATGCAGATAAGAGTAAAAGAGGGAAAATTTACAAGGATAGAGAAAGAAGACTAATAGGAACAGAGATGGTAAGAAATGAAGAAAGAGAGAGGGAGAAATAGAGATAAACAGACAGACATATGAACAGAGATAGAGTTGCAATGGAAAGGGATACAAATGAAGGCAATAAGATGTTAAAAAAAATGTTCACAGTGAATTAAAATTAGTTTTCTGAGCGAATCCTGTAGTTGAAATCTTCAATAATAAAAGAATTAAAAAAAGCCACATTTTGATAAAAATATATTAAAATTGAAATTTTAAAGAATTTTCTTGATAGTATAGACTTTAATGATTGCTATCTTTTAGTAAAAGTTACATACTCATGACTATTTAATAAGCATCTTTCTTTATTATAGCATAGACATATGCTGTGTGGCTAGGAAATGTTCTCCACAAACACATGGTTGTAGAGTTAGTTTCCACTGTGTAACACCTTGATAAAAACCCATGGCTCTCCCTGTGTATGGATCTGATGGATGGAAACTAAAAGAAGCACATCATATGTATACATATACATATGTATGTCTGTGTGTATGTGTGTTGTGTGTGTGTTTGTGTCTCCTTTTATTATGCCGTTTTGTGATAGTTGTAAACAAGTTCCATTGTCATACAAGGAGTATTGTTCATTTCCAATTTTATGGAAAATTTCCGTCTTGGAGAAACATGACCAAATGAGTGATGGTTGGTGACAGGAAGAGCATCAAGCTGTAGACAAATCTCTGTCTTAATGAATTCCATCAAACCCATGCATGCATCTATATGTGTGTGTGTGTGTGTGTGTGTGTGTGTGTGTGTGTGTGTGTGCGTGTGTGTATCTATTTATCTAAGCTATGTCTGTGTTTGTCCCCACCAACCATTTGACAACTGGTGTTGGTGTGTTTATTTATGTCCTGGTAACTTAGTGGTTCAGCAAAAGGGACCGCTAGAATAAGTACTAGGCTTATAAAACAAATAAGTATTGGAGTTGATTTGTTTGACTAAAAATTCAATGTGGTGTCAAGCATGGCCACAGTCTAATGAGTGAAACAAAGCAAAAAAGAAAAAATGATATATATATGCATGAGAGAGAGAGACAAAAAGAGTGAGAAAGACATACACAGACAGTTGGATGATGAAGTAGAAAAATGAATAAACAAAATGTTTCATACATATTAGTGTACGATATATATATTCAGTTTATATACATCTATTAATCAAAGTATACTGGCTTATTGATCCATTTTAGTTGATCTTACCAATCTGTCTCACACTGAAGTTTAGATAACAGTGTTCTTCAAGTGTGATATCCAGTTTGTAGATGCTATGGAAAAATGATACAACACTCACCACCCACAAACTAGATGTGATAATTTCTCACCACCAATAACAGGGAGTAGGTATTACATTTTTTTCATATTTGCCATGTCCAGTGAGTACATGTATTACATAACCACTCTGGTATCTAATATCCAGTGTAAAACCACTTGGTAATATCACCTGAAATGGATCTGCCTCTCTTTTTCTGACTAATAGATTCTTAGATGACTCTGTGTGTGTGTGTGTGTGCGCGCGCATGTGTGTGCGCGCGCATGTGTGTATGCATATGTATGTATGTATGTATGTATGCATGCATGTGTGTATGTCTGTGTATGTATATATAGGAAAGTTGGTTATACATCATTAGATGTATACCTGACTTTCCTATATAAAATTAAAGAATATAACGGAACGCTGAACTCCAGACTATCAACTTAAACAACATTTATTCAGGTGGTAAATATATACATCTTTAGTTCTTGTTGTTACAGCTTCTGTTGTGTGTGAGCATGGTTGTTGGGACGTTGTTATGTAGTTGTAAGCGAGCTGTCGAGTGTAAGTCCGAAAGATGTAGAGAGACAGCTTAAACACGTCCATGCTCATGGTCGGCCGACCGTAAAAGAGATAGAATTAAGCGGGAACGCTTGCTTGTTTAATTCCACGCATGCATGAGACTACGCATGCGCACGGCGTTACTACATATATATATATATATGTAAGAGGTACAAAAAGGAAGAAGTCAGTCATTTTACTACAATTGTCAAGAACTCTTCTGTCAGTTAAATACATTTGGGAATCTGATGATTACTACGTGTGCCAACCCTATCCTTACTAACAGCATCTCTGTATAGGGCCTGTACAGCCTTTATTAACCATTTGTCAATCCTCAGTTGCCACATCAACCACCAGATAAGGGATTAGGGGACCCTGTTAAAGGCTTTCTCCAAGTCCGCAAAAGCCAAGTATAGGGGTTTTTCTTTGGCTAGTATTTCTCCTGCAGTTGCTATACCACAAATATAGCATCAGTGGTACTTCTACCTGGCACAAAACTAAACTGCATCTCATCTAAGCAGCCTCTCTCCCTAATGAGATGGGCTATAACCCTCTCCATGACCTTCACCACCTGATCCAGCAGTTTGATACTCCTGTACTTATTTCTATCTAAAGCGTCACCTTTACCTTTGTAGCAGTTGACTATGGTGCTGCTATGCCAGTCATTGGGTATGACTCCATCATGAATTACCTGGTTTACAATACAGGTGACTAGGCCATAGCCCACACCACCAAATGTTTTAAGCATCACAGCAATGATTCCTGATGGGCCCGGGGCTTTTCCTGGCTTCATACCCTTAATTGCTTTATCTACCATTGTACTGTCTATTCAGATAGCTGGTCCCTCTACTGGCAAACTATCCTCCTCTCATTCATTCTCCACATTCAGCAGTTTTTCATAATGGCTTCTCCAAGCCTGTTTCTTTTCTGAATCATTAAAAGCAAGTGCACCATCATCCATGCAGACACATTTCTCCCCTGTGATATCACAATTTTCTCTCACACACTGTCTTGCAATCCGAAAAACTTCAGTTCTTATATATATATATATATATATATATATATATATATAT
>NC_069008.1:11319222-11320302 GCF_001194135.2 Octopus bimaculoides | reverse complement strand
AGAGGAGGGAAGGACAGAGAGAGTGAAAGTGAGTAAAATACAGACATGCACACATTCATGCATACACATATACACATACATACATTCATACATACATACACACATACAGACAAACATACAGACATGCACACATAAACACATACATACACACAAACATACATGCACACTTACATATTCACGCATGCATACATACATACATACCACCACCACCACCACCACATACACATGCAAACACACGCACAGACATACATGCACACATATGCACATACATACATGCATGCACACACACGCATACATACAGACACATATGCATATATACACGCATATACATACATATGTAGACAGTGCAATCTAGGAAAATACTCGGCTGATGAGACAAATAAAATGAACAGTGACTCAAGTCATCAAAGTCAGAAGAAATAAGAATTTTGTAAAAAAATATAAAATGCAAAGAGAAAAAAAAAAAGAAAATAATGCAAGGAAGAAATCAGAAATGAACACTGTTTTTAGAGGGATGAATCATGGCTCAGAAAACATAGCAAGGATATTAGATAATGCTTGTCCGCTATATCCATGTGATATCTTCTGGATAATTCCACATGCACACGCGCGTGTGCAAAGAGAGTCACTATCGCTTTTAAAATTATTTGAAATTACCTTTCGGCTGATGTTGTTGTTGCTGTTACTGCGTTGCTTTGCACAGTTTTGAGTGGAGTGGAGTGGGAGGAGGTAGTGAATGGAGGTGGGGCAGTGGAGGAAAGACAGAGGTGGCGAGAAAGAGATGGTGTGAGAGAGAGAGAGAGATAATGCACATTTAGATGAAGAGTAGAAAGACTGAGTGATGCTTTTATACACACTCACACACACATTTCTGTATATATGTGTATTTATGTATGTGTATGTGTGCATATATATATATATATATATATATATATATTTGTGTGTGCGTATATTCATGTATACATACATGCATATATGTATACATATGTATTATATATATATGTGTGTGTGTGTGTATATGTATATATATATATGTGTGTGTATATATATATTACATATATACATTACATATATATATAT
>NC_069008.1:11316220-11317316 GCF_001194135.2 Octopus bimaculoides | reverse complement strand
TATATATATATATATATATATATATATATATATATGTATATGTATGTATGTATGTATGTATGTATATATATCATTATAATCAAGGATAAAAATCTATATAGGATTTTATGAAGTAGCTAGCATGTGTCTCTCTTGGCATCTACTTCTAGCATGTGGTGCCTTTATTATAATTCTATATATATATATATATATATGTATATATATATAAATATATGTATGTATATATATATATATAGGTATCCATATCTGTATATATGTATGTATTTACAAGGGAAACTTTGACAGCAATTTCAAAATTTTGAATTAGTTGCAATCATCAGACTGACCTATTTTGGGTTTTCAAGCCATATGTACAGCTTATGTTTGGTAGTGGTGGTGGTCGTCATGGTCATCTAGTTGGTGAAGTGATGTCTGTGGAAGTTTGATGTAATGTGAATGAGTTTGTTAGGAGATGGAAAAAAATGTTGTTTAAGGAGGGAAGGTAGGGAAGGTATTAGGAGGGGCAGAAAAAGTGTGCTTACATCATGGGGTCAAAAAACAAAATGGTGATATAGAAATTATTTTCTGGTTTGTGGATTTGTGTCTCCCTCTCTTGACATCATGTGATGGTCATAAATCAGCATCATCATCAAACACGCAATGACCTTCATTTTGTATCTTCCCTGAAAGCCAACTATGAGGAAATATTACCTTACATGGAGACATACTACCTTACCTTTGGTTTTACTTGGGGAAAGGTAAGAGTTTAGTGATAGGAAGGGTATCTAGCTATGGGAAATCTATCTTGAGAATCATAGTCTAATCCATACAAGAAGAGAAAAGTGGATGTTAAAATGATGGGGATGATGATGATGATGATGATGATGATGATGATGATGATGATGATGATGATGATGATGATGATGATGATATGCATGTAGGCACAGGTGTGGCTGTAAGGGAAAAAGCTTACTTCTGAACCACATGGTCCTGGGTTCAGTCCCACTGCATGGCACTTTGGGCAAGTGTCATATATTATAACCTCTGGCTGACCAGAGCCTTGTAAGTGGCTTTGATAGATGGAAACTGAAAAGAAGCCCATCATATATATGTATGC
>NC_069008.1:11307017-11314517 GCF_001194135.2 Octopus bimaculoides | reverse complement strand
ATTCTACTCAACTGCATTTCAAAGGGCCAGCCTTGTCCCATTCTGTGTCATGCTGAATCTCCCTGAGAACCAATTTAAGGATACACGTGTCTGTGGAGTGTTTTTGTGTTTTTTTTTTATAACACTATACTCTATTTGAGACACTTGAGACAAGTGCAGCAGTTTCCAGACTGACTAAAATATATCTGCATTAAGTATGATATGCAGAATGCTGTTTTGAACTAATACTGCTTCTATCGCTAATAATGAATTGTTATCGAGCCTAACAACTATTTTCAACACCAGTGATTTGTTAATCACTGTTTTTCTATATCACCAAAGGCTAAATTTGTTTTAGCATGTGATTGCTGGTGGATACTTACTACTAATGTTAGTTTAAAGAGCAGAAGTGCATATTCAGTAATTCCATCATCACTGTTAGCCACTTTTTATCTACTAGCAATATATTTCCATTTTATCAGCTCAATACAACTATATAAGATGCTTTCTCGAGACAAATACTGCAGTTTCCAGGCTTTCTTCAGGATATCTGCATTAAGTATGACATACAGAATGTTAGTTTGAACTAGTACTGCTTCCACACTAACAATGAATGTGTGTGAGTGTGTATGTGCGTGTATATATATATATATATATATATATATATATATATATATATAAACAATATATGAGTATATGCATATATATGTACATGTATGTATATACGTTCATCTACATAACTGGGTACATGACGTGGCAAAAGAACAAGGACAAAATGGTAAACAAGGTGCAACAAACAAGCAGGCCACATAGAAACATTCCCTTCATCAGCTGCCACCATTAAAACTCTGGCGTGTCGAAGAATTAAGGCAGTACGCATCGTTAAAATGGTTCTTCCCACGAACACAAATTAAATTGTTTTCGTGGAGGGTAGTGGCGGACGGAAAACAAGACAGGAAACGAAACGGTGAAATAAACAAACAGAAAGGCTGTACATATATATATATATGTGTGTGTGTGTGTGTGTGTGCGTGTGTATATATATATGTATGTATATGCACACACATACACACATCCATTGTTAGTGATAAACTGAAGATCATAGTATCTTTCAGTACTATTCAGAAAATCAAAATATTTGCTCACACACACACACACACATCTTTATCACCATCATCAATATCTTCAACCTCAGCATCAGTAGCAACATCATCTTATACCTGCTGTTTTTCATCAGGTGGTGATGATGGCATTGCATATGTGTTTTGTGTGTTGTGTTAGGTTTTTCTGTTTTAACATAGGGTCATGTTTGTATCTAGAATGTGCTGGGCAAGATGTGGCAGATGGTTTAGAGCTGCATGGCGATTGTGTAGAAATAAATGCTTTGTGGCTAGAGTAGATCAGATTATATCATTGGGTTGCAATTATTGTTGTAGCTGTTATTGATAATATTAATATTGTTCTCATTGTTGTTGTTATTATTATTATTATCATTGTTATTAGTATTATATTATCCTATATTTATGTTTTGAAGCCTATATAGGTATCTCTTGAGATAGATCTGGGGAAATTGGAAATTGATTTTATTGCTAAGTTTTAGTTGATGTGTTTGGATTGTTTTGTAAAGAAGGGAGTTGAAAATGTTTGAATGCAAATCCACATAACAGAGGTAAACAAAAAAATCTCTCTTTTGGTTATTTTTTATATATTTATTTTGTTTCCAGAAAAAGTTTCTTGTTTACATGCTATTCCATAGAGCTTATTCTTTTAGGAGAGTTGGAAGAGGTACAAACAAAAAGGAGTATATATACATATACAAACTCTTCGATGTTGGCCTTGGATACATGATTAATGTTGAAATTTTTGAATGCATAGAAAGAAATCTAAAAAAATGAGCAGAATAAAATATTGGAAAAAAAAAAAAGAAATCACAATGAAACTCGTAAGCACAAACAAACACAAATATAATTTGGCATCTGAAAACACTAATTCTCGTGATAAACAGAAGTGCAAGCAGCAACAACTATAGCAATAAAGCAATACAAAAATACAATATTAACAAAAGTTCTAAGAACAATGCCTTTGGTAGCATCATAAGTCAAAGTGGGATTTCAGTTAACCAAATGAGTGCTTTACCTATAAAGCACTTATTTGGTTGACTCTATCAGACAATCACAGACCAATAAATTCAAGTATCCATAGTAATTCTTCATGTATGACAGGCAAATTCAAATATCGCTAAGGAGACTTTCAAGAAATTTGGACAAGAGCAAGAATGGAGAAAATCACATCTTTACTTGGTAATTACACTATACATTACCGTCAATCGTTTCTATTACACCAGCATATTTAAACACAGGCAAAAAAAAAAAACACATATATATATATATATATATGTATATATATATTTAGGGAGAATTCACAAAAAAACAAAAAACAAAAGATGAAGACAGGTGGTGTAAACAACAAACAGATGTATTAGTATAACGCTCGGGAATTGAAAAAGACTTTAACATTTCAAGCTTACGCTCTTCCACAGAAAGGAACACAGAAAGAAACAAGGAGAGAAAACAGAATGTGTAGTGGCTAGCGATCTATGGTTCAAATATACAGAAAGCAAAAGACAAAGACAGCTGCAGGAACAACATACATTTCGAACCTATATATATATGTGTGTATACATACACATATATGTATGACAGGCTTTTTTTTAGTTTCTGCCTTCCAAATTCATTAACTTTGTCTATAACTTTATTTAGTTGATCATGGAATTACTGAATGCATATATTTTCACTGTGATACTTCCTTCGTTTTCCAACAAACTGGTAAGTATTACTATACTCGATTGTGGATATTCTTTATTTCTATATTTTCTGACTTCTCTCTCTCTCTCTGATGATGGAATATTTATGGAATCTTCACTCAATATCATGGTCCACATGCTTGGCTATTCTAGAATAGTTGCAAGAGACTCTATCTTTCTTACTATTCTGCATTATGTTTATGTTCTCTTTTTAAATAACACGTTTTTGATTGATGCCAATCAATTTGCTTTTGCATTTTCTATTTTAATCTATCTATCTATCTATCTATCTATCTATCTATCTATCTAAGTATCTGTCCATCTGTCTGTCTGTATGTCTATCTATCTATCTATCTACCTATGTACATACGTATGTACCTACCTACCTACCCAAACTTATCTATTTATCTATCTATATCATCATCATCATCATCACCATCATTTAGCATCTGCTTTCCATGCTGGCATGGCTTAGACGGTTTAACTGAAACTGGTAAGCCAGAGAGCTGCACCAGGTTCCAATCCAATTTGGCATGGTTTCTACAGCTGGATGCCCTTCCCAACACCAACCACTCCAAGAGTGTAATGGGTGTTTTTTACATGCCAGTTACATGACACTGGCATCAACCACAACAAAGCTTTCATTTGGCTTGATGAGTCATCTCAAGCGTGGCATGTTGCCAACGATCTCAGTCATTTATCATTGTCTCCATGAGGCTCCACATTTGAAGGATGCTTTTTACATGCCACCTGCATGGGTGCCTGTTGCAGAACACCAGCATTGGCCTTGACTATAGTTTCACTTGGCTTGACAGGTCTTCTCAAGCATAGCACATTGTTCAGTCACTTGTCATTGTCTCTGTGAGGCCCAACGTTTGAAGATCATGCTTCACCACCTCATCCCATGTCTTCCTGGGTCTACCACTCCCACAGGTTCTTTCCACAGTTAGAGAGCAGCACTTCTTTACAAAGCCGTTCTTGTCAATATGCATCACATGCCCATACCAGCGCAGTTGTCTCCCTTGCACACCTCATCTGATGCCCCTTATGCCCAGCTCTCTCTTAAGATGCTTACACTCTGTAGTGAAAAGCTTTGCTGGATAGATTTTCTTTCCTCCATGTAGTGAGTTGTAATAAAAAATATAAAAAGAATGAAAGTGCACAGAATGTATGTGTTTTTATGAGATAAAATATTTACATAGTTAATCAGTTTTGCTTTTGCTAATCATGACTAAGAAATTAGTGAAAATATTGTAATTCAATTGTATCATAAGAAGCTTTTAGTCTGTGTTAGTAACAGGAAAGTTGTTTCATAAATGAATCAGTAACTAAATAATGTAAGCGGGAGAAACTAGTGATTAGAGGCATGTACATATGGATATATGTATGTATGTACAAAAAGATTGATGATCACACACTAAGACAAATTTAGCCTTTGAAACAAACAAATGAGAAAATGCATGAACATCACCACAAATCCCAATTTAACAAACTCGTTTTGTAACATGTTGCATGTCTGGATGAGCCTTGGTGGAAAAATAAAGATTATTATTATTATTGTTGTTGTTGCTGTTGTTGTGTCTTTTGTATTATCACCACCACCACCACCACCACCATCATCTTAGTGGCATTTCATCAGTCGTTACATTCTGAGTTCAAGTTCCGTCAAGGTTGACTTTGCTATTCATTCCTTTTGGGGTTGATGGCATAAGTACCAGCGGAACACTGGGGTCAATGTAATCGACTAGCCTTCTTCCAGGCTTTGTGCTTGTAATAGAAAGGATTGTTATTATTATTATAAAGGCAACAAGCTGGCTGAGTCATTAGCATGCCAGGTGAAATGCTTAGCGTTATTTTGTCTGCCTTTTATGTTCTGAGTTGACTTTACCTTTCATCCTTTCAGGCTATCAGCTGTTGTTGTTACGCACCACTGGTTTATATCATTTGAATATACAGATTTCTAAATAGATGGAATTAAGTTAATTTAAATTAAATTAAGACAAATTAACTAATAAATAACTGTACAATGATTGGTGTTACTGGATGCTCGAGGAATATTGCTGTCATTGTTATTATTGTTTAACCACAGGTTACCCCCCCCCCACCACCACCAATTTGGCAGAGCTACAATCAAAGGTATTCCAGCTATGGTCATCCTGTCTTTAATTGTTTTACAGGCACAGTATACCACATATTAAGTACCAGTTGAGTACTGGGGTCGATGAAATCAACTTACCCTCTCCCCAAAAATTTCAATCCTTGTGCCTTTAGTAGAAAGGATTATTATTATTATTATTATTATTGTTATTGAGTGAGAGAGCAGTGCATGCTATCAAAGTGACACTGGGGTAAAATATATGAAGCCCATTATACCCATCATGGCTACCCACCTAATAAAGGTATTGAGCAGAATATTTGTTGTAGCCCATCTTTTATACCAAGACAAAACAATGTAACTGATAACACTTCCAATCAGTTAAGATCAAAAGCCATGAAAGCCACTGCCTGGTACTGCATCGGAGCATTTATTATTATTATTCTTATTATTATTGTTTTTATTATTGTTGTTGTTGTTGTCGTCATTGTTGTTGTTGTTAGTTGTAAGATCATTTAAGTGGCTTTCCCCAAAAGACAGTCAATGATATTTCATGAGTATAATGATAAATGAGACTTTGAAAATGAAAATGTTATTTTCCATAGTATCCAAACAGATAGAGATATTGAAATAGCCTTAATGTTATCATTAGTGTGGAGGTATTGTGTTGTTGCAGTTAATTGTGGTTTATAGCCGTGTGAGGAAACAGTATAAGAAAACGGGGAAATATAATATTCAAATAGAATAACAAGTAATAGATGTCTTAACATTATTGTTTAACAGCATAAAAAAGATGTGACTGATATAGGTAGGCATTTAGATAGAGAGATAGAGGTATAGTAGGTTGATAAGAAGGTAGATTGATAGTAACATGAACAGACAGACAGGGAGATAGAGAGATTGACAGATAGATAGACTGATAGTTATTAGATAAGTAGGCAAATAAATAAGATGAACAGATGGATGGTAGGTAGGTAGGCAGGTAAAGAGACAGAGAGATAGAAAGTTATAGATGAATGAATGGATAGATACATAGATGTTGATGAATAAATAGATAGATTAGATAGTTAGACGGACAGACGGAGAGATAGGTAGATAGAGAGATAGAAAGACAGACAAAAATTAATATGTAGATACTTAAGAAGGCCACAGAGAAAGAGAGAAAGAGAGAGAGACAAAGATAAAGAGAGACTAGAGGATAGGGAAAGTACACAAGGCAATGCAATAGTAAAGAGTAAGTCTTGTGGTAGATATATGGATACGTAAAATGAATTTCATGACAAAATTATTGAATTTCACATATTTACTCTTGTATTAAGTTAAACAAAATTGAATTAACTGACAAATAACAGTAGACTGAGTCATGTTGTTGGATGCTTGAGATATGCCAACACATTACATTTGTATTTTATTGATTTATATCATTTGAATATACAGATTTCTAAATAGATGGAATTAAGTTAGTTTAAATTTAATTAAGACAAATTAACTAATAAATAACTGTACAATGATTGGTGTTACTGAATGCTCGAAGAATATTGCTGTCATTGTTATAATTGTTTAACCACAGGCTATCACCCCCTCCCCCAATTTGGTAGAGCTACAATCAAAGGTATTCCAGCTACGCCCATACTGTCTTTAATTGTTTTACAGGCACAGTATACCACATACTACGTTATCCTGTATGGCCTCGCAGTAAGGCTGCTTCACACATGCTCGCTAGATCATGGGTTTGAGTGGTGTGTTGTGTTCTTGAGCAAGACACTTCATTTCACATTGCTCCAGTCCCCGCTTTTGAAGTGGAGAATGTTGGCCCGCTCACCTAGCCAGCGGGATGGCATCATTTGAAGGCTAAACCAATGCAAAACGCATTGTGACAAGTGGTGTGTAACAACATCTGATAGCCTGTCCAGTCATGTGATCACATTATCCCATAGTGAAGGCATGTGACTTAGTGGTTACAGTATTTAACTCATGATTCTAAGGTCGTGAGTTTGATTCCCAGAGTTGTGTCCTTGAGCAAGATGCTTTATTTCCCATTGTTCCAATTCACTCAACTGGCAAAAACAAGTAGTACCTGTATTTCAAAGGGCCAGCCTTGTCCCATTATGTGTCACACTGAATCTCCTAGAGAAATACATTATGGGTATGTGTGTCTGTGCAGTGCACATTAATTTCATGAGCAGGCTGTTCCATCGATCGGATCAACTGGAACTCTCATGATTGTAACCAACATATCCTCTATATAGGCACAAGTGTGGTTGTGTGGTAAGAAGTTTGCTTCCCAGTCACATAGCTCCGGGTTCAGTCCCACTGTGTGGCACCTTTGGAAAGTGTCTTCTACTAGAATCTCAGACCAAAGCCTTGAACAAAGTTTAGAGGCAGAGATTGAAAGAAGCTTGTTGTGCATATATATATATATATATATATATACACATCGGTAAATATAATATGTGGCAATTATTCGGTAGCCATGATAAAACTCTGAGTTTCGGATGCCGGGGCAGAAACCCATGCCGGCATCTCTTCAGTTACCAGGCCATCAAAAAAATTTTTTTGACGGCCCGAAAACTAAAGCAATACTAATTATGACTCGGTGTGAGTTTCTGCCCCGACATCCGAA
>NC_069008.1:11298305-11306792 GCF_001194135.2 Octopus bimaculoides | reverse complement strand
TATATGTATATATATATATATACATATATACATATATATTTATATATGTGAGTGTGTTGTGTATGTGTCTTTGTGCATGTGTTTGTCCCTCACCACTACATGACAACTGTTAAAATAAGTACTGGGGTCAATTAGTTCAACTAAAATTCTTCAAGGCGATGCCCCAGTATGGCCACAGTTTAGTAACTGAAACAAGATAAAAGATAAGAGATAAAAGATACAAACACTCTAAAACAAAGCCATCCATGATATTGGCAAAATTAGTTAAAAATTAGTTAAAAATCTATAAAACAGAAGTATTGTTTTGCTGCCTACAAGGCAAGTTATAAAAACAGAGATGGAATAGCTATGGGTTCTCCCTTAGGACACATGTTTGCCATATTCTCTCTTGCTATAATAGAAAACAAAATAATACTGAAAGACAAACATATAATATACACTTAACATATAGACATTGCACTGGTTGCAATGGAGACATCAAATACAGAGTAAATTAACTGAGGACTTAGAGAAAATAACTTTGTACGAAAACTTATCAACTAAAGCAATACTAATTATGACTCCATTTCTAGACAAAAACATTCAGATTAAAAATGATAGATATATTATGTCAGTTTACATAAAAGGCACAAACAAATGCATTCACCTACACAGAGATAATGAATGTACACAAAACCACAAAATGTCTGGAGTATTAGTCACTACTTCGGAGAGCACTTAGATTTTTTTCTATAAATGGATAGGTGCAGGCATGGCTATGTGGTAAGAAGCTTGCTTCTGAACCACATGATTCCAAGTTCAGTCCTACTGCATGGCACATCTCCTACAATATCCACAAGCTGATCAAAGCCTTGTAAGTGGATCTGGTAGATGGAAACTGAAAGAAAGCCCATCGTGTGTATGTGTGTGTGTTTGTCTTCCACTACCACTTGACAACTGGTGTTGGTGTGTTTACATCCCCATAACTTAACGGTTCAGTAAAATAGACTGATAGAATAAATTTCAGGCTTGGGAAACAAAATAAGTGCTGGGGCGATTCACCTAAAAATCCTCCAATGCCATGTCCCAGCATGGTCACAGTCTAATGACTGCAACAAGTAGAAGATTAAAAGGCACAAGTTAAAAGATAAATGAAACAACATTAGATAAAGCAATCTACAGAACATAACAAATACTAATTAGCCACAGATATTCAAACATTAAAAGACCAAGCTACAAATGGCTACAGGAAGAAATAAAGTGCAACAATACATCAGGCTGCAGCACTTTTTAAAAGATACATATTATACACAAACTGTATTCATCATCGTCGTCGTCGTCGTCGTCATCGTCATCATCATCGTCATCGTCGTCGTCGTCATCGTCATCATCATTATCATCATAATTTAACAGCTGTTTTCCGTGCTGGCATGGTTTGCCTGAGCTGGTAAGCTGGAGAGCTGCACCAGGCTGCAGTCTGTTTTGGCTTGGTTTCTATGGCTGGATGCCCTTCCAAATGCCAACCACTCCATAGAGTGTACCAGATGTCCTTTATGTGTTAGCAGCACAAGTGCCTTTTACATGTCACCAGTATAGGTGCCTCCTACATACTACTGGCACAGGTGCTGCCTTTTATGTGTCACTTAGCTTGATGTGTCTTTCCAAGTACATCAAATCAGGAAAAGTCTCAGCCTGTCATCATCATCTCCGTGAGACTCAACGTCTGAAGATCATATTTCATGAATGAAATGCTTATCAAGTGTAGAACAAATGAACACAATAAAAAAAATCTCATAAAATGAACAAAAAATACATCACACTAAACCAGTGATTGTCAACCTGGGTCCATAGAGCCCTTAGGGGGTCCATATGGCCTTCAGGGGTCCATATAAAATTTTGCCATTAAAATTTGTTTGCAATAAATTGCATATACTTTTACGATACACAAAATATTTTAACAAATTTTTAATACAATTCCTAATGATATTTTATTATAATTACATGATTTTTTTAAAGTATGAATCACCAGGAGGGTCCATCTGAGTGAAATAGGAATCAAAGGGGTCCATAGGTATAAAAAAAAAGGTTGAGAAACAAGGCACAAAACCATAAGCTGGCACCAGCGATGTATTACAAAAATAAATCAAAAACCTAATTAACAACCCACTATGAGCATATAAGCCTGAGAACAAGCTAAGAAGAATCTTTTATCTCTTATTTGTTTCAGTTATTAGGCTGTGGCCATGCTGGGGTACCATCTCAAAGAATTTTTAGTTGAATGAATCAACCATAGCACTTATTGTTTTAAGCTTGGTACTTGTTCTATTCATAAGAGGACAAGTTGAATAAATCGACCCCAATGCTCAACTGGTAGTTATTTTATTGACCTTGAACTTCTTTTGCTGAACTGCTAAGGTACAGAGACATAAACACTCCAATGCCAGTTGTCAAGTGGTGGTCGGGGACAAACACAGACACACAGACACACAGACACACAGACACACAGACACACTGGGCTTCACAGTTCTAAGTGTTACACAAACCAGAGAAGCACAACAGTCTCTCATAGACTCGCTATGTATTTAAACTAAGACCAACTATACTATTAAATAAAACACACTGTACTATGGCACAAGGCCAGCAATTTCGCATGTGTGTGGGGTGGAGTAGTTAAGTTAATTCCATCGACCCCAGTGATCAACTGGTACTTATTTTGTCAACCCTGAAAGGATGAAAGTCAAAGTCGACTTTAGAAGAATTTGAACTCAGAATGTAATGACATACCAAATGCCACTAAGTATGTTGCCCAGCATGCTAACAATTCTGCCACCTCACCATGTCTGTGGAGTGCTCAGCCACTTGCACATTAATTTTATGAGCAGGCAGTTCCATTGATCGGATCAACTGGAACCCTCATGATTGTAACTAACATATCCTCTATATAGGCACAGGTGTGGCTGTGTGGTAAGAAGTTTGCTTCCCAGTCACATAGTTCCAGGTTCAGTCCCATTGTGTGGCACCTTTGGAAAGTGTCTTCTACTAGAGTCTTGGACCAAAGCCTTGAACAGAGTTTGTAGGCAGAGCTTGTTGTGTATATATATATACACACACACACATATATATTTATATATGTGAGTGTGCTGTGTATGTGTCTTTGTGCATGTGTTTGTCCCTCACCACTACTTGACAACTGTTGTTGGTGTATTTACATCCCTCTAATTTAGCGGTTCAGCAAAAGAAACTGATAGAAGAGGTACCAGGCTTAAAAAGAAAATAAGTACTGGGGTCGATTAGTTCAACTAAAATTCTTCAAGGTGATGCCTCAGTATGGCTACAGTTTAGTGACTGAAACAAGATAAAAGATAAGAGATAAAAGATACAAACACTCTAAAACAAAGCCATCCATGATATTGGCAAAATTAGTTAAAAATCTACTAGTAATCTATAAAACAGAAGTATTGTTTTGCTGCCTACAAGGCAAGTTATAAAAACAGAGATGGAATAGCTATGGGTTCTCCCTTACGACACATGTTTGCCATATTCTCTCTTACTATAATAGGTAGATACTGGTTTCAAATTTTGGCAGAAAGATAACAATTTCAGGGGAAAGGCTAAGTTGATTAAATCAACCCCAATGCTCAACTGATAGTTATTTCAATGACCCCGAAAGGATGAAAGACAAAGTCAACCTTAGTGGAATTTGAACTCAAAAGTAACGACAGGCAAAATGGTGCTATACATTTTGCCCAGCATGCTAATGATTCTACCATCTTATGGATAGGAAAATATTGGTTTCAAATTTTAGTACAAGGCCAGCAATTTCAGGGGAGGAAGTAAGTTGATTACATCAACTCCAGTGCTCAACTGATACTTATTTCATTGACCCCGAAAAGATGAAGATCAAAGTTGGCCTCAGCAGAATTTAAACTCAGAACGAGAAGACAGATGAAATGCTGCTAAGCATTTTGCCTAAAGTGCTAACGATTCTGCCAGCTCACTGCCTTAAAGATTAGAAAACATTAACAGAAAATATTTCCCATTGAAGCAGACAATTGATTATGGAGGCAAAACTAATATCACAACAGAAAGCTACAATTAACATACAAAATACACATGTCACAAATGCAAATCCAATGTTGTGGAACTCTAACACTCTATGGTCAAATACCCTCTGTATAAATATAAGCAGATCACAGTTAAAATGACAGTTCAGTAGCCCAAACCACTCCATTCCCTGAAGATGAGATTAAAATAATCTGAGAATGAAAGATGAGTTTGGGCTTTTAGATGTTTTCCTAGATTTAAACTTCCACTCTTATAAGCCATATCATAAGCCAAATGAGAAACTCTCATACATATATAAACATTCCTGTCACTCCACTATAGTCTTTAAAAATCTGATAGCCAACATTAGGAATAGGATATCAAATCTATCTTCTAAATATTCGATAAGGCAGCTCCCTATTATAACAATGCCCTAGATAACAGTGGATTCAAAGGTAAAATATATTACAACCCTTTAAATAAAAATATGAATCATAATAATAGACCTAAGAAGATAATTTGGCTTGCCTCCTTTATCCCTTCATGTTAAGACCAATGTAAGTAAGACACTCCTATCTCTCTTAGATAAACACTTTCCAATAAATCATAAATACAGGAAAATTTTTAATAGATGCTCAATAGAAATATCATACAGCTACTGCCTCAATATGAAGAACACCAAAAATCCCCAAAAGACCCATCCCAGTTGCAACTGTTGAGACCACGAAGCTTGACCACTTGACCAGGCATGTATGATAAACTCTGGCATATACAAGGTTGAAGTTACAGCTATACTCCAAGACATCTCAACTGGTAAGAAGAATTACATTGGGTTATGTGAGGGTGAATTCAAGAGATGTTATGCAAACTACCTGTCATCTGGCACATCAATAAAAATAATGCAACTAAGTTGGTTAGCTGCATATGGAATTTTGAAGAGCAATTTCACACCACATGCAATTAAGGGAAGAAAAGTAAAGAAATCCAAGCAATATGTTAATAGATAGAAATGTAACTCAGGCATAGCAGAAAGATCTCATATTTTTCTTCAATCCAGCAATTTCAACACACTGCTTAATTTGAGATTTGAAATTTTTAGCAGGTGTAGATACTTGGACAGGTTTCTTTTATCGAATTGGGGGGCACCACCCACTCTGGATTGAGTTGCTGTCTCATGGACTTACACATATTTTCTGTTCTTTTCTTCTAAACCAGTTGTATTTAATGAGCCTTCTGCAATCAGGGAGGATGAGAATCTTAGCTTACTTGATTTTGCTTTTTCTTTTTCTTGTTCTATATAATTCAGGTAAAAACCTTGTAAATTGC
The DNA here is from genome assembly GCF_001194135.2 of Octopus bimaculoides. NCBI lineage: Eukaryota > Metazoa > Mollusca > Cephalopoda > Octopoda > Octopodidae > Octopus > Octopus bimaculoides. The sequence continues at coordinate 11,301,443 of NC_069008.1, read as the reverse complement.
ATTTAAGAGCTCTTATCTCATTATCTGGCTATCATATGTTACCCTACAGCATGTTATATATAATTAATAGCATAGAAAAATTCTAGCCTATATGCTGAAAATAGATGCTAAATCGTCCAACCACTCTAAAAATCATAACAGAGTTACACACGTGCTGAAATTGGGGGAGCAAGCTAAAGGAAAATTCGTAACAATATGGATAGCTCTGGATTGATCAATTTCTGGATTAGCCTAATGGATTTTCCTCATCAGCAGAGCACACTTAGGGGAAATAAATGAGATATTTACACATACCCACAGGAAAGCAAATGCAAGTTATGGCTTTGTGTTTGCTTTCCTCAGCTTACCGCCCTGGTCAGCATGTTCATTGCCAGAGCAGCTGTCTGGCTTCCATGCTAGTGGCCTGTAAATAGCATCAATTGAGCATAATCATTACCAGCGTTGCCTTCTAGCACTTGTGTTGGTGGCATTTTAGAAAATCATTCAAGTGAGGTCATTGCCAGTACCACTGGACTGGCTCCCGTGCAGGCGGCATGTAAAAAACACCTTTTTGAGCATGGCCATTGCCAGTACCATGTGACTGGCCCTCGTGCCAGTGGCACGTAAAAGCACCCACTACACTCAAATCAGATTGGAGCCTGATGTTCAAATCGTCCAATCCATGCTAGCATGGAAAGCGGACGTTAAAAGATGATGATGATGATGATGATGATGATTACTTAATAGTCACAATCCATGTTTTTATGTGCTACTAATAGGTTCATATGTTGAGAAATACCTCAACCATATTAGTCAGGCACAAACCACATATCATAACAAACTCAAAATTGAATGAGAGAAGAAACACAAAAAGTTGAGAAGGAAGCAGATAGAAAATGTAGAAGGTTAAAAAACAGAAAAAACAAAAGTAAAAAGTAAAACTCATCTTTTTGCGTTGCTTCTTTCATTCAATTTTTAGTTCCTTATATGTGGTTTGTGCCTGATAAATATGTTTGAGGTTATTTCTCAACATATGAAACTATTAGTAACCAATAAAAACATGTATTGTGACTATTAAATGATATTTATCTCTCACCAGATGACATACTTTTTTGTTGCTTTTACAACCATGGAACTACATTATATACATAGACTATGAGGAGTTTAATTCACTGATGATCGAAATGAATAAGTATGCTATGTAAGTGCTGGAAGAAGATGAGCTGTGAACTTCATTCTCCCATCTGTCCCATTCCTCTATCGTTTTTCTCTATTCTTCTGTCTACGATTTCATTCCTTTATAATCTGTGAATTCCCTGCCTAGAACCTTCATACATACTCACCTTGTTTCTGATGACAGAATACCCAGTGTATGGAGATGCTAACCTATCACTTGGAATATCTCAGAAACAGCTGAAAGACACCCAATAATTAATTAGCTAATTAATTAATTACTTCAAATTCACCTTACTCTAATTAAATATTCTAAAATGGCTTGAAATACTTCTCCTGCCTTGGTTTTTGCTGTCTTTTCCCTCTAACACACACACACACACACACACACACATATATATGCATATATACAGAGAAAAAATGAGAGTGGGGAGTAAGGTCGCTAAACAACACTTAGGCTTAATACGTGTATACAAATATAGATGTAGCAAGGTTAACTGTTGCTTATCAATGCTACGACCTCCATATAGGCTTGGTTATTGCTATGGACCTTGCTCTGACTGAAGAATTTAGAATTCAAGTTCAAATTCATCTGAGAACTACTCTGTGTTATCTGTGTGCCAGTCATTAGACTGCAGCCATGCTGGAGCTCTGCTTTGAAGAATTTCACCCCCCACCCAGTGCTTTTTTTTAAAAGCCTGGTACATATTTTACCAGTCTCTTTTTCTGAAGTGCTAAGATACAGCTAAATTATGGGGAGGTAGTGCTCCAGCATGGCCACAGTCAATTAACTGAAACAAGTGAAAGAATATATGTGTGTGTGTGTGTGTGTGTATTTATATACATGAAGAAGTGTCTCATATTTATATAATGTTTATAATTATATGTTTGTTTGTATGTATGTATGTATGTATGTATAGATGGATGGATGGATGGATGGAGAGGAAGACAGACAGACAGATTGATAGATTGGTGTCCCTGTCAGATGATTGATCATCCTGTCTATTTGATATTTTTCAGACATATTATATCTTGGACTACATCATCCAACATGTTGTTTGCTCTTTCTTTCTTTCTTTTTTTTTTTTTAAGACAACAACACGGTATTGAGGAGAATTTTGACAGCTGTTTGTATGTAGACATCCAGAAATAATTGCCTAATGATTTTGAAGAGAGATGAAACTGATCAAAGTATTGTATAGATATGAATATTGAATCAAATCATTAATCTCTCTAAAGATGAAGGTTAATAATTGGAAAAAAATATTTCCTCATTACCTAACGATCCAAGATATACAGACATGTTCAGATAGATGGTGTTTGATATACATTGTACAGACAAGGTTAATGATCTGGAAAAGCAATCAGGTGTAAACTGTACAGGTAGAATGTTTACTTTACAATGGTCACCATGGTTCTTGGTTCAAGTCGCCTGTGCCATACACTGTGCAAGGGAAGTGTTTTCTACTGCAGCATCTGGTTTACCAATGCCTGCTTTGTGTGTGAGTATGTGTGTGTGTGTGTGTGTGTGTGTGTGTGTGTGTGTATAAAAAATGAGATGACAGGAATAAATTATTATCTTATGAACTTCATTAGCTTACGACTGTTTCTGCCACAAGATGCTGTGAGTACAACCTGAGTAACACCTTATAGCTTCATTGAAGCCTCTTACATTACACACACACACACACACACACACACACACACACATATGCTAATGTCAAACAGGGAGAATGAGTGCTTAGCACCACATTGGTGGATAAATATTCCTTATTTGTGTGTTAACCAGATTACTACTGGTTTTTTGCTAAGAAAGGCATACCTTTTGGCAATTATCAAGGGCTATTGCATGAGATGTTGGTGCTCATATCCATTCTGAATGAAAGCATGATATGTATATACATATACATACATACACACATATATATATACATGTATGTATATGTATATATATATATATATATATATATATATATATATATATAT
>NC_069008.1:11292303-11297581 GCF_001194135.2 Octopus bimaculoides | reverse complement strand
ATATATATATATATATATATATATACATGTATATATTTGTATATATGTATATAATATGTGTGTTTCAGATCATAGCATAACACTGTGTAACATGATATTGTGTAGGTGGGTTGTAACTGTTATTTTCTCTTTCCTCACGCCTAGAAAGCATGAGAAATGGTTAATATTTGCTTCACACTTTGCTTTAGTTATGATATTTATTCAAACCCCAAAGAGTCTCTCTCAACACATGGCTATGATGCTCCCCCACTACCCCTGCTCATCATCCGAGATGCCCATATTGTTAGCCAGTAAGGGACATGCTCAACTGGTTATGGTCAAGAACTGACATGCAGACCTGTGGTATTGAGAAGACTAATTGCTATAACAATATTTCTGCTTCAGCAAATTGAATCTGTCTGAAATGTGATGGAAAATAAGTCAGTTTCAAATGTCCAGGTGATAAAATCAAAGTCTGAAGGGAGTTGTAGTGAATTCCTTTGATTTCTAGAGAAAAGCAAATAAGAAATAACACTTACTGACCAGAGACAAAAAAGTAAAAAATTTGTTACACAGTGAATAAATAAAAAGGAATTTATCTCTTACACAACACCTTCCACACTTAAGACATTTACAAATATGAATAGTGGTATAGAGTCTGTCCATCTTATTCTCACAAAAAAAGGTGTTGAATTTTGAAGCATCAACTCAAGGTAAGCCCTCCTGGTTGGTGTTGGTGTGATTTTTAACAATATACCTAGGTATTGTCTTTTCACGTTGTAGTGTCTAGCTTTGTGTAATGCCGGGGAAGTATTGATATTTTGTGTTAAAACTTAGAAGTGATGAATATAATTAGAATTTTCTGACTCAACTCAAACAGAACAGACCATTCGAAATCCTTGTTAAAGTATCTGTGTAAAATGGAGTAAGTACTGGCATAGAGTTGCATAATATATAACAATGCAGTGAAACCAAGTAATGGTTATTTCAATGCAATATATACCATCAACGTCAACATCTCTTAATATCTATTTTCCATGCTGGCATGAGTTGGACAATTTGACAGGGAACTGGTGAGCTACATGTCTGATTGAGCTCCAATGTCATTTTTGGCATGGTTTCTATGGTTGGATGCTCTTCCTAACACCAACTACTTTACAAAGTGTACTGGGTGCTTTTATTTACTGGCATCAGCACTTGAGAGGTTGTCATGTATTATGCATGATGGAACAGGAACAGGGGAAAGGGGAAGGGAAAAGCTTGCACTACTAGTAGGAAGTAGTTGGGATGGGAAGGTGGTGGTGGGTGGCTTTATACCAGGCACTGAAAGGCTGAAGTATGATGGCGGGGAAGCACAGGTGTGTTGCTATAGACGAGATACATGGCTGAAGGAATTAAGTGGAAGGTAATGATAGGGTGCTAGAGCAAACTCTCAAGGAGCAAGAAAGTGAGCATAAGAAAGGATAAAGACAGGATGGGATGGGAGGGTGTGTAGATGCTTTCATAAGAGTGTGATGGAGGATTAAACAGGTGGAGGTAGAGGATTAGTGTAGTGGGTGATGAGCAAGGACAGGGGTGCAGAGGATGGGAAGTATCTGTATGGAGAGGAATTAGGTGGCTCAGAAAGGAAAATGTGTGTGTGTGTGTGTGTGTGTGTGTGTGTTTGTACAGATGTATATGAATTGGTTGAATCATTAAAGAGTTTAGTAGATTAGATGGTGGTACATGTTCTGGCATACTGATTTCAAATCTTACCAAGGTCATTTTGTATTGCATCCTTTTGAAGGTGATGGGGAGCTTTATGATATCTGCACTGGCTCTCCATGTTCTCATAGCAGTGTGTGTGATATCATTTGTGCCAAGCTTCCAGTACTTTGCTCTTCCTTGATCAACTTCTGTAGCATGGAGAGAGAGAGAGAGAGAGAGAGAGAGAGAGAGAGGGGGGGGGAAGACAAGACTTGCATGCTATTCATAAAAACTGGTAGCAACAGCCATGGTGAGATGAACATGAAGAATATCTATTCTGTTCCAACTCATCCTGTGAATAGTATAATATGAAATAGCAACCAGAAATTCTTATCTGCACCAAGGAAGAATAAGTGTAAGCTGGCTTTCAGAATTTGTTTATAGTAAAAATATCAACTGTAACTACACAAAGAACATTTTTGCATGGCAGAATTGCCCTAACAATTACTAGACTTTCACCAAAATTTCTAGTCTTTCATCATAGGTACAGGTGTGGCTGTGTAGTAAGAAGCTTGCTTCCCAACCATGTGGTTTCAGGTTCAGTCCCACTGCATGACACCTTGGGCAAGTGTCTTCTACTATAGCCTTGAGCTGGCCAAAGCCTTGTGAGTGGATTTCTTAGATAGAAACAGAAAGAAACCCATTGTATATATGTGTGTGTATGTGTGTGTGTGTATGTGTGTGTGTGTCTGTCTGTCTTTGCATTTTTGCTTGTCTCCCCCCTCTTGACTACCAGTGTTGGTGTGTTTACATCCCTGTAACTTAGAAGTTTGGCAAAAGAGAACGATAAAGTAACTACCAGGCTTTATAAACTAATAATAAGTATTGGGGGTCAATTTGTTTGACTAAAATTTTTCAAGATGATGTCCCAGAATGGCCACAGTCACATGGTTGAAGCAAGTCAAAGGAAAAGTTTTTTTATCCAGGCCTGTGCCCAGTATTTCACCCAATGTTTCAAAGGGCTTTTAAGATGAAACTGAATATTCTTAATTACTTAAAGATAGTTACTTGCATGGATGTGCTCATACTTGACAAATAAAGACAAAATTTGCCCTCAAGCAGATTTCTGAGCACACCTACAGCAAAAAATTTGAGGGAACATTGCCTGTTCCTTAGAATAGTATCTTTTAGATGGAAATAATCAGACCATGGCTGTGTGGTAAGGAGCTTGCTTCCCAAGCACTTGATTCTGGGTTCAGTCCCACTGCATGGCACAACATTTAAATAAGCAGAAAATGGAGAAAACTTTTGATCAGCAAACAAACAAACTGACCAACGTCAATTAATTATTTTTAATACAAAACATAACATCTCTTATGGCCGATTTGGCTGCCAATGTCAGTCAGTGCTTACAAAGAAAATTCCGAAAATAATATTTGTTATCTTTACAGCACATCTGATCTAGGACATGGAGCTTCATCAGAGTGAATAAAAGAAGGAAAGAGGGAATAGGAAAACACAGGGCCTTGAGATGGGGCCAGAAGGTTCAATATATTAGAATCATACTATTTTGCAGTGTGAAGCTTGAAGTCGATAGGCAAAAGAGTGAACTAGCAAATGAACTAGAGAAATAATTTATGGGTTACCTCTTTATATAGGGGTACCAGGGTGTGTAAATAGTAGTAAAATAAAACTAGTGTTAAAGTAAAACAGGAAGCGCCAATATGTCTTGCAAAAGGATAGTAATATTATTCAAAACCCATAAAGTTTTTATAAAGGTGTACTTACTGAAATATTCTAGAGACCAAATGCCTGTTGTCCATAATGGAATTGACCAAAGTCCATCCATTTCTACAATTGGTCAGTTTGATATGATTCTAATATATTGAGCCTTCTGGCCTCATTTTGAGGCCCTGTTCTTTTCTCTTCCCTTCATTTATTTTATGAAATCGTATTGACTCTGATAAAGCTCCAGATTGAATGTGCTATAAAGATGACAAATATTATTCTCAAAATTTTCTTTGTAAACACCGACTGACATTGGCAGCTGAAACGGCTGTAAGAAATGTTATGTTATGTTATGTTCTGTATTAAAAAATAACTAACCAGTGTTGGTCAATTTGTTTGTTTTTCTTCATTTTCTGCTTATTTAAATTTGATTCTTGATAAACTTCTCTTTATTCTGTTATTACCAGTACCCTATGAGCATAGTGTGCTTGCATACCCATGCATAGGGATAGCTCAGGTAATTGATACCAGTAGTAAGAACGGATATTCTTATCCCTTAGATGGTTATTCCAACCGCTACCTCGGCTTACCTATATATGTGTGTGCGTGTGTGTGTGTGTGTGTGTGTGTGTGTGTGTGTGTGTGTGTGTGTGTGTGTGTGTGTGTGTGTGTGTAATGTTATAATTTAATTATTCATAGCCTGATATAATATTTCAGAATATAAAATTTCCTTCTTCAGATATCGCTAGGAATTGATCGAGTCACTGCTTTAATCGGTTTTTCAACGGTTACTGAAATTTTTTTGGAACCATCTCTGCAGATATGCCAACACACATGAGCTTGAATACATGGCTGCCCTCATGCACTTCTCATGAGGAACTCTGGAAGGAGCTTTGTCAGAACACTGCAAAGATGCTTCCGAAAAAGAAAAAAAGAGATTCAGTAACTATTGGAAACCGATTATAACAGTAACTTAATCACTTCCTAGCAATATCTGTAGAAGGAATTTTTATGTTCCGAAATATTATATCAAACTATGAATAATTAAATTATAATAGTTATTAGAGTCCACTCTGCATTGTTGTGCCATTCAAGACACGTTATATTTCACAAACACACAATGCTTCCAACGAACTACAATACTCTCCTATGTATATATAACGTGGCATTCTGTTGGTTATGACGATGAAGGTTCCAGTCGATCTGATCAATGAAACAGCCTGCTCGTGAAATTAACGTGCAAGTGGCTGAGCACTCCACAGACACATGTCCCCTTAATGTAGTTCTGGGGGAGATTCAGCATGACACAGTGTGTGACAAGGCTGGTCCTTTGAAATACAGTTACAACAGAAACAGGGAGAAAGAGTGAGAGAAAGTTATGGTGAAAGAGTACAGCAGGGTTTGCCACCACCCACTGCCAGATCCTCATGGAGCTTTAGGGGTTTTCACTCAATAAATACTCACAATGCCAGTCTGGGAATCGAAACTGCGAACCTACGACTGCGAACCTGCTGTCCTAACCACTGGGCCATTGCACCTCCACAAACACACACACACACACACACACATACATATATATATACATATATATATGTATCTATCTATGTGTGTATGGCTTTATGTCTGTGTTTGTTCCCCTATCACTACTTGACAACTGGTGTTGGTGTGTTTAGATCCTTGTAACTTAGTAGTTCAGCAAAAGAGACTGATAAATTGTCAGGCTTAAAAAGAAAATAAGTATTGGGGTCGATTTCTTCCTCTAAAATCTTTCAAGGCAGTGTTCCAGCATAGCCACAGTCACATGACTGAAACAAGTAAAAGAATGTGTGTATGTACATGCATATATATATATATATATATATATATATATATATATATATATATA
>NC_069008.1:11289525-11291845 GCF_001194135.2 Octopus bimaculoides | reverse complement strand
TTTCTCCAATCCTTAAATTCTTAAATATACTCAAATACCCAAAATTTCAAGGAGTTCCTGCCTTAAAAACAGGAGCTAACCACAGTTAATTTGTGTTCTTTGCTACATTAGTTTCTATTAACCCATTTATTCTATCAGAAGAATTTTTATTCATTAAGATAGAAGAAATACACATAATTATATATATATATATATATATGTATATATGTATACATATATTACCTACACTCACGTGGTCACCCCAGTTCGATCCTACCTGACTGAACTTCCTCCTCTCTTGGACTCTCCACTCTCCTACTTTCTTCTTGGTACCTCTCCTCATCCACCTAACCATCACTCTACCTAGTGTCTTCTACTATAGCCGTAGACCAACCAAAGCCTTATAAATGGATTTGGTGGACAGAAGCTGAAATAAGCCTTTCATGAATATATATATACATACACACAGACACACACAGACACACAGACACACACACACACACACACACACACACACACACACACACACACACACACACACACACACACACACACACACACACTCACACACACACATATATAGTATCATTCGATGTGGTGAATTTGTACACCAATATCCCACACGATTATGGTATAGAAGTGATCACTTTCTGGCTAGAAAAATACCCACAAGAGATCCCAGGGCGCATCAACCACAGATTTATAATCGCAGCACTCAAATTCATCCTACTGAACAACTATTTCATGTTCGATACAGTTTACTATCGACAAAAATGTGGAATTGCAATGGGAACCCGAGCTGCTCCAGTGATTGCGAACCTTGTAATGGGTTACCTAGAGCTTAAAATATATCAATCACCACTACAAAAATTTGGCACCTCTTTTCATTGCTATTTAAAGGAGAACTGAAAGAGGTATTTGGACGATTGCTTTATACTTTGGAAGGACAGCATGGACAAACTCCTCGATTTCAAAATAATGCTTAACAATATTAATAGCAACATACAATTCACCATGGAACACAGCAGTAAACAACTCCCTTTTCTTGACATCCTGATTAAAATAGTCAATAACCACATAGAAACAGACATTTTCTATAAACTCACAGATTCTAAACAATACCTATTATTTAACTCATGCCACCCCGAACACACAAAAATTAATATAACTTATAATCTAGCGAAAAGAATCTGTACCATAGTTTCGGACACCGATACTTGTGAACAAAGACTCCTTGGACTCTGATCAATACTAATCAAAAGACATTACCCAATATCATTAATAAATGATGGAATTAAACGAGCTAAGGAAATAAATATACGAACAATAAGGGAAGTCAATCAAAATACTAAACCAGACTTAAAAATACTCCCATACATCTCCACACATAACCCTAGAAACAACGAAGCCTTTAACATTATCATCCAAAATCTACCCATCCTCACAAGAGATAAAACAATGAACAAAATTTTAGGCTCACACAAAGTTATCAAAAGCAAAATGCAACCTAAATCATTGAAAAAAATATTAACCAGTGCAAGACTATATCCATTAACAACAGAACCAAAAGTGAAAAAATGTGGTTGACCTAACTGTGGCACTTGCCCCCACCTTTTGGAGGGTTCAGAGTTCCACTTTAAACAAGGTGAAATATTTAAGATTAAATCAAATTTCACCTGTGCTTCACAAAATCTAATCTATGCCATTACATGCTTAGGGTGTAGTAATAATCATATTGGCCAAACAGGAATATCACTCTGTCGAAGAACCACTCTCCACAAAGAACAAATCCACCACCCACAATACAGACAGATACAGGTCAGTGAACACATAGAAAGGTGTGCAAGGAATCTCAATCCTAATTTCCTAATTTTTCCCTTCTATTGATGTTCATGGAACACCTCAATACAACAAAGAATAAATAAAGAGGCAACTTTCATCAATAAATATCTTCCACAACTAAATATGAATGCATAACATAATACAGAACACTACTAACCTTTCAGTTAATACCACTAACCCCCATACATCGCATACACCATTCACATTACAGATCTATATCTACCCTAATTGTGTGATCTTGACGTGTGCGTGTGTGTATGTGTAGGTGTGAAAATGTGGGGCAGGGAAGTGGTCAGTGCTGGTGTGTGTGTGGGGGTGTGTTGTGATGTGATGTGTTGTGTGGTATGGAGTAGTGGTGTGTGGTGTGGTGTGATGGTGTTGGGAGGTGGGGGGAGGCGAGAGTGGGCAAAGCACGGGTGGGTGTGGGTTAGGTTGAGGGTGGGGTAGAGGAAGGGTATGTGGGTAGGTAGAGGTGGGGCAATGTGGGAGAGGGTGTAAG
>NC_069008.1:11288626-11288934 GCF_001194135.2 Octopus bimaculoides | reverse complement strand
TTCGGGCCAATCAAAGTCTTGTGAGTGGATTTGGTAGATGGAAACTGAAAGAAGCCCGTCGTATATATGTATATATATATATGTGTGTGTGTGTGTGTATGTTTGTGTGTCTGTGTTTGTCCCCCCAACATCGTTTGGCAACCGATGGTGGTGTGTTTACGTGCCCGTAACTTAACGGTTCAGCAAAAGAGACCAATAGAATAAGTACTAGGCTTACAAAGGGGTCGATTTGCTCGACTAAAGGCGGTGCCCCAGCATGGCTGCAGTCAAATGACTGAAATAAGTAAAAGAGTATATATATATAAATA
>NC_069008.1:11284390-11287260 GCF_001194135.2 Octopus bimaculoides | reverse complement strand
TATATATATATATATATATATGTTTATATATATATATTTTTGTATATATATGTGTATGTATGCATGCATATATGTATGTATGTGTATGCAAAACTGTTCAGCCTTTTTTGCAGTTCTGCTGTACTTTTATATTTCTAACATCTTACCAGCTCTTTTTTTTTTTACCTCCTGCTGAGGATATTTCAAGAGACTACAGTGATTTCACTTCATAAAAAAACTTACGATTTTGAGAAGAATTCTGCACTATTGAATTTCCCCATGAACTTTATTTATTATTGCAAAATGCATATATTAAAACTGACAATTTAGCAAATGTGGTAATTGAAACATCCATAGCAATTTAACAAATCAGCAAAATGGCACATCTGTTTCAACATTAATTCTTAGTCAGCCTCTTTACTCTGTGTTTAAGTTGATGTATTCCATTACTAAACCTCTGAGAAATTGATTTTAGTTACCCCTCACTGTGAAAATAAATTTCATAGTTGTTCAAATAATAATGTTAAATATCAACAAAAAAACAGAATCGTTATTTTCTACAAGTTACTTTACCTCAGTAAACTCTACATATCTCAACAAGAAATAGTCAAGCATGATATACCGCAAAAAAAGATAGACTGATATGTAAGGGGGAGCGGTAAAGCTTCTGGCTTTGGGTAAAAAAAAATACAGGAAAATCAGTTAAATGTTTTATTTAACATATTACCCCCCCCCCCCCCACCAGATTTACACACTTGTCGCAGTAGTCCTACAGTCTTTTCAAGCTCTGTAAAAGAACTCAGAAGGTTGGGCCTCCAACTAGGCTTGTCACAATAATCTAAAAGCTAGGGACTTTGCAACACCCCTTGTGTATACAAAACTGCTTTCTGCAGTTAAAAGCAATGGAGTGGATAATCTGAATTCTGCAGCAAAAAGGCTGATTTGCAATTCAAATTTTATCATTTCATGGGACAATCCTTGAGATTTTCCAGAACCTGCACAAGGATGACCTGCAGATTTGTGAAGTGTTCCATATTCTATATAGGTATAGGTATGGCTGTGTGGTAAGAAGCCTACTTCCCAACCACATGGTTCCAGGTTCACTCCCACTACATTGCACCTTGGGCAAGTGTCTTCTACTATGGCTTTGAGCTGACCAAAGCCTTGTGAGTGGATTTGTTAGATGGGAACTAAAAGAAGTCCATCATGTATATATATATATATATATATACATGCTTTTACACACCTGTCTTTGTCTTTTGCTTTTTGTAAATTCTCACTATATATACATACATATATACACACACACACACACACACCACATACTTATCTACATACATGTGTGTGTGTGTGTGTGTGTGTGTGTGTGTGTTTGTTTGTCCCCCACCACTTGACAACTTCTGTTGGTGTGCTTATGTCCCTATAATTTAGCGGTTTGGCAAAAGAGACCAACAGAATAAGTGCCAGGTTTAAAAAGAATAAGTCCTGGAGTTGATTTGTTCAACTGAAAACCCTTCAAGGAAGTGACCCACCATGGTAACAGTCAAATGACTGAAACAAGTAAAAGATAAGAGATAACCAGAGTGCCACAAATAGGAGGAAGGACCTACCACAGCTGTGGAAAGTCTATTTTCTTATGTCTCAGGTAACCCAGAAAATCTGACTTTGGCAACTGCACTGGCTTGGGAACGAAATTTGCTTGCGGGATGCAAACCCAGGTCCAACATTTCTTACAAACAAGGTCTTATTGCTTTTTTCTATTTTTATTTATTTTTGTTCTCTGTTCTTTGAGAAGAAATTTAACTTCAAGCTTGTTCATTACAGATCCCTTTTTATTCACTGTTTAGAAAAGTAAGCAGGGATGCAAATTTTGATTTTGCATTCCCCCAAAATTTTAGGAGGCCTGCTTTAACTCCCTATACTCCATATTCCTGGGCACATGGGCACCTGTAGTAAATGACAGTAACAACTTATGCATATTCGTGTCCCTTAAGCAGTGAATAACACTTCTAAGCTAAACATTGACACTGGTAATAAACCACACATTCTCAGTTATGGTCTAACTTCATTTATTTCAGTCTAAAATAGTAATCCAATCTCTTAAGAAGCAATATTGAATTAAATTTTTCTTGGTTTGGGGAAACAATATAAAATGTTTCTATCTGACATTTTACAATACGTGTAACTCACTCTTTATGTCAAAGATAAATTACTGCTGTCTGTATAACTCTCCTGTGCTTGCCTCATTTATTAACATTTTGCTAATTGGTTTTAATTACCACAGACGTTTATCCTTTGTCTAATGTGTTTAATTGCAACATTTGTTAACATTAATAAATGCAATAACAAATAGATTGCAATGTTAAAATTAAACTGCGTAAAACACTTCTTGTGATATCAATCATTTTCACAATGAGAATTACTGCCGTCTGCTGAACTCTCCTTGGCTGGAGGCAGAAAAGAAATACCAAATCTTTGACATTTTAAAGTGGCCAATGGGGAAAGAGTGTAAGCATACAGAAGTAAGTTACTTTGCAGTGTGCAAACAAAAGCAGGAACAAAGAACATTCTCATAGTATTAGAGAACTATAAAAATTTTCAATTTTGAATATGTTATGCATGAAGTTTGATTGACAGCCATCTGTTGCAAGCAATATTGTTATATTTCAGAAGAGTTACACAAATAAACTCATAAACACATTCATTAGTTGGTTTTTATATATAGTTCTTTCTTCTCCTACCACATAAAATAAAACAAAAGAAACAGATGAACATTTGTCATTCTTCTTCTTCTTCTTCTTCTTCTTCTTCTTCTTCTTCTTCTTCTTCTTCTTCTTCTTCTTCTTCTTCTTCTTCTTCTTATTATTATTATTATTATTATTAATGTAGTG
>NC_069008.1:11283305-11284380 GCF_001194135.2 Octopus bimaculoides | reverse complement strand
CTGCTGAAGTCGACTTTACCTTTCATCATTTTGGTGTTGATAAAATAAGTTACCAGTTGAGCACTGGGGTTCATATAATCTACTTGCCCCGACTCATGTAATTGCTGGCCTGATGCAAAAATTTGAAACCATCATCATCATTATTACTATTATTATTGAAGGTAGTGAGCTGGCAGAATTGTTGTTTACACCACCTGTCCTTGTCTGTTGTTGTTTTTTTCGTAAATTCTCCCATATATATATATGTATATGTGTGTGTGTGTGTGTGTGTGTGTGTGTGTGTGTGTGTGTGTGTGTGTATATGTCAGGAAAAGTCTTGCTCAATGTATCAAGTAGGAATAGTCCAATGAGATCGCATAGGCCTGCTCCATCATATGACCCCATGCTCACATCAAAAGCACCCTCTGTATCGGTAGTCTTGACCCACTCTGCATTCTAGCTGAAGAATAAAGTCTTTCTAGCATGGAAGATTATATCCGACAATATCGAATTTCGTGAATCTCATTTTATTCTCATCCTTAATGGCTTGAAACCAGTCAACAACTTCTATACTATTGGACCATTGTACTAACCTAGTAGCATTCCTGACTTTTGCATGATTGATTTTTCCTAAAATTTCTTTACTAATAATGCCATGTTTTGATGGCCCAATAACTGAAGAGATGCCGGTGCAGGTTTCTGCCTCAACGTCTGAAACTCGGAGTTTTATCATGGCTACCAAATAATTGTGACATATTATATTTACAGATATATATATATGTAGTGAAACTACCTCCCGCCATTAGATACAAACTACTATCGCCATTACATACAATCTTCTCATTTAAATATAAATAAATGCGAGCGTAGTAGAGAACCCATTCCTTGTCCATCACGTGACTGATCATTATTCGAATCGGCAACTTCTTCGAACCGTTCCCGCCAGAACGCAAACTGACCAATCACGGCCCCTAATAAGGTCACGTGATGGAGTAAAATTCTGAAGGCATTTGGAGCCCATAGTTTGTTATAAATAGCTTTAACTCATACCCAATAATTTGTCTCGGTCCAGTTTCTCTTTGAGAACTGTTCCGTG
>NC_069008.1:11279318-11280589 GCF_001194135.2 Octopus bimaculoides | reverse complement strand
ACACACACACACACACACACACACACACACACACACACACACACACATATCTATTAAAATAAAAACTGAAAAATCAAAACATTTGGCATTACTCAATTAAACATTTAATTAAGACAGAGAATATAAATAGATAGAGCCTTTTACAGCTGTTTCAAAAATAGCCGAGCATGTGGATCATGATACTGAATAAGGATTCCACACACACAAATACATGCATACATGCACAGGCACACATAAACACACAGTTAGTTATATATACTGATAGACAGATACATCTCTCTCTGTGTATCTAACTTTTGAGTTCTAACATGTTTATTGAATCTGCTATGGAGAAGTGCAATTAACTCTCCACTCTGCACACACATACACATATGTACACACACACACACACATACACATATGCACAGACATATACACATATGCACACACACACACACACACATGCGTTTTACTATTTAGCTTGTTTTTTCTTCCCCTACCCCTGTATAAAAGGTGTTGAGGTGCTGAAATAGTAATAAGAATAATGATGACCATCATAATGAAGGTGGCGGTGGTGGTGGTGATGGGGAGGGACGACGAGGATGATGGTGGCGGTAGTGGTGGTGGTGGTGGTAGGAAGGAGGAAGAGGATGATTGTAATGAGATAAACGATGGTTTATGATTATGGCGATGATGCTGATGCTGATAATAATAGTGGTGATATTAGTGTCGGTGATGAAAGGGATGAGTGTTAATGGTGATGACGGTGATGATGATGGTGACAATCATGTTAACTGTGATGACAATGATGATGATGATGATAATGAAGTTGCTGATAATGAAATGTTCCAAGTAATTTGTGATTTGCTGACAATTTATTGGCAGGGTGTTGTCGTTGTTGTTGTCTAATTTACTTTATTGTTGTTTGTGTTGTTTTTGCTGTGGTTTCCTATTTTCCCTTGTTTTTTTTTTCCTTTTATTACTGCATTTTACAATTCTTCTGATTTTCTTTCTTTTTTCACTTTCTCTTTTAGCAGAATGATGAGAGAAGGAGAAAAAGCACAGAGTCAGATACACACACACATACACACACACACATACAGGAGCAAGTGTGGCTGTGTGGTAAGAAATTTGCTTCTCAACCACCTGGTTTCTGGTTCAGTCCTACTGTATGGCACCTTTGGCAAGTATCTTCTTCTATAGCCTTGAGGTAACCATAGATTCTGAGTGGATTTGGTAGATGGAAACTGAAAGAAGCCTGTTGTGTGTGTGTGTGCATGTGTGTCTATACA
>NC_069008.1:11278334-11279308 GCF_001194135.2 Octopus bimaculoides | reverse complement strand
GTGTGTGCATGTGTGTCTATACACACACACATATATGTGTCTGTGTGTATGTCTTCATGTTTATGTTTGTCTTCCCACCACTGCTTGACAACTGATGTTGGTTTGTTTACATCTCTATAACTTAGTGGTTTGGCAAAGGAGGCTGATAGAATTAGTACCAGGCTTTAAATAAAAAAAAGTACTGGGATTGATTCATTTGCTTAGAAATTCTTCAAGGTGGTGCCCCAGCATGGCCGTAGTCTAACAACTGAAACAAATAAAAGGCTCTATGTACTGCATCATCATCATTTAATGTCCATGTTACATGCTGGTATGGGTTAGACGACTTGACAAAATCTGACTGATCCAAGGCCTGCATTCTGCTCCAGTCTCTGCTTTTGTTTGCTTTCTATGACCAGAGGCCCTTCCTAATGCCACACCTTTTACAGCATCTTTGGTCTTTTACTTGTTTCAGTCATCTGACTGCGGCCATGCTGGGGCACCACCTTGAATTTTTAGTTGAATGAATCAACCCCAGTATTTATTTTTTATAAGCCTGGTATTTATTCTATTGGTTTCTTTTCTCAAACCGTTAAGTTATGGGGGACATAAATACACCAACACCAGTTGTCAAGTGGTGATGGAGGGAACAAACAGAAACACAAAGACACACATAAATATTTACTTATATATATATATACATATATATATATATACATATATATATATATATATATATCCGCTGGATGTGTAATGTCAGTGTGCATACTAGACAGAGTGTAAGTATCTTGAGAGAAAAGCTAAACATAAGAAGCATCAGTTGTGGTGTGCAAGAGAGGTGATCGTGCTGGTATGGACATGTGGTGAGAATGGACGAGGATAGCTGCATGAAAAAGTGCCACACTCTAACAGTTGAGGGAACCCATGGAAGAGGTAGGCCCAGGAAGACCTGGGCTGAGGTGGTGAGGCAAGACCTTCGAACATTGGGCCCCACC
>NC_069008.1:11276433-11277774 GCF_001194135.2 Octopus bimaculoides | reverse complement strand
TATATATATATATATATATATATATATATATGACTGGCTTCTTTCAGTTTCTGTTTACCAAATCCACTCACAAGGCTTTGGTCGGCCTGAGGCTATAGTAGAAGACACTTGCCCAAGGTGCCAGGCAATGGGACTGAACCCAGAACAATGTTGTTGAAAAACAAGCTTTTTACCCCACAACCACTCCTGCACCTATGATTAGTACATTTTACTTGCACCAACACTAATGGCATCACCAAGTCATTTGCAAGACCATGAACCCTGAGGCGATGGCTTTACATGAGGGGATTAGTGTATGAGAAAAAAAAGGGGGTGGAACACAATATGTTTCTTGCTGTAGGGGTGTTACATGACTATTTTAGAAGCAAGTGTGGGAGTTATTGGGTCGATCAGGAAAGGGATAGAGGTGGTAGTAATGAGATTTCTGGGTAGACCCTGAAGGTAGAATGTGGGTAGAAGTAAGCAGAGACAGAGGAACCGAGAGTGTGGGTATATGGAAGTTGTAAGGGTGTAGTGGGGAAGTGAGAGATGGGGGATAGGTGAGTGGAGGTGGGCAACACATGTAATGATTAGTTAAGGCTGAAGGGTGGATATAGAGAATGGTAGATAAGGGGTGGGGGGATGACCAATGATGCATGAGTTGGGAGAGGTAGGCAGAGTGGGAGATGACAGAGAGCACAGAAAAGTGGTGGGAAGAAGCAGAATAGCAATGATGACACAGTGAACAAGTGAAGGACAAGAGAGAAGTCCCATGGTGTAAGGTAGATTGTAGGGGTATGCAGTTGTGATCAATATAAATGCGGGTAGGGGGAATAGTATGAATGGATAAAGGATGGTTAACAAGTAAAATGCCTGAATAATACATTCATCTAACCCAGTGGTTCTGAACTGGGGTTCTGAGGGTCCATATACGATTTTTAGGGTCCATATATGATTTTTAGGGTCCACACAACAAAATTGTAAATTGGGGACCCACAATAGCATCTTAAGAGCCCTTGAAAAAATCTTGCTTTAATTGTATGTCTTGGTATATATTGCAAGAAACAGCTAGGTTCCTTTCTCTAATATTTTACATAGTTTAACTTACAAAAGTTTATGTGGGAAAAAGAAAACAAGTGTCGATAAAACTAGTTTTTAAGCATCGAATGGTTATGGGGATCCACCAGAATAACATAGTAATCAAAGGGGTCCATTGATAAAAAAAAAATGGTTGAGAACCCCTGATCTAACCCATGCTAGCATGGGAAAATGAACATAAAACCAAATGAATGAATATACATACATACCTACATACATACATATATATATATATATATATATATATATATATATATATATATA
>NC_069008.1:11275155-11276124 GCF_001194135.2 Octopus bimaculoides | reverse complement strand
ATATATATATATATATATATATATATATATATATATATATATATAAAACAAGTAAAAGGTGGCAAAAGAAAGGCTTCTGTCCATAGAAATCTGTCTCAATAATTCTGTTTGAGTCAATATGAACAGGGAAAGGTGAACTTTAAAAGAAGAGTTTCAAATTTTGACACAGGAACAACAGTTTTTTTAGGGGAGGGAGAAGTTAATTACATTGACCCAAATACTTGACTGGCCCTTAAATTATTGACCCTGAAAAGATGGAAGTGTGTGCCTGCCCCCACACCTACGTTTGGCCTTCTGAGCTGGTCACTACAAGAACTGAAAGAGACAGATGTTCAAAAATCTCAAGCTGCCAAGAGTTGCAGGAAACTTCAACATCAATGGAAATGTAGACAGGCTATACTTCCCATGCAAGGATGGTGGTCGTGGTCTCAAATCTGTATTGATGGCATATGAATCACATACTGTGACACTGAAGCAACATGTGTAGCAGAGGAAAGAAACCAGTAACTATCTTAGTGGACTTTGAAACAACAATTATATATGTGCGCCGGTGGCACGTAAGAAGAACCATTTGAGTGCTGCTGCCTGATTGGTGGCACGTAAAAAGCACCCACTACACTCTCAGAGTGGCATTAAGAAGGGCATCTAACTGCAGAAACCTTTCCTGATCAGATTGGAGCCTGGTGCAGCATCCTGGTTTTGGTAGTCCTCAATCAAACCATCCAACCCATGCCAGCATGGAAAGCAGACGTTAAACGATGATGATGATGATGATGATAACGATGATATGTGTATGTATATATATATGTGTGTGTGTGTGTGTGTGTGTGTGTGTGTGTGTTGGCACTCTGTCGCTTACGACGTCGAGGGTTCCAATTGATCCGATCAACGGAACAGCCTGCTCATGAAATTAACGTGCAAGTGGCTGAGCACTCCACAGACACGTGTACCCTTAACGTAGTTCTCAGG
>NC_069008.1:11259932-11271486 GCF_001194135.2 Octopus bimaculoides | reverse complement strand
GTTATTTTGACTTGGAGATCATGAATAAACACTATAAGATTATCTCTGCAAACATTATTGGTTCAGCATGGTGCGACAGGGGAGGGGTGGTGATGGCAGCTGTGGGAGTGGATGTGGTTGGAAGAGAAGATTTGTTAGTTTTTTGCTTTTGTTTTAATATTATCATTGCTGTTTGTCATTTTCCTTCCCTCCTTTCTTTCTGTCTTTCTTTCTCTCTGTCTGCTGCCTTTCATTCATCTTTCCTCTGCAAGTATTATTAGTTCAGCCAGAAAGAGGAGGAGTTATTGGCCAAGAGAGTAGTGTGACAGCAGAGACAAAAAGTAGATTTGTTAAAATATATAATTTTATTTTTGTTTTTTTGTTTCTTTTCTGTTTTCTTTCCTTTTTTTTTTCTCAATATCAGAACTATAGTTAATGAATTCATTGGTTCATTTGACTAGTTTCTTCATTTGTTCATTTCATTCTTCTTTCCTTCCTTCAATAATTCATTCACTTGTTTACTCTTTATTTAATTCAATTATAATTCTTCATTTCATTCATTTATTCGTGAGTTCTTTGTTCATTCACACATTAATGGAATTGATTATTTATTCTTTTATTCATTAGTCATTTATTAATTCTGTCATTCATTAATTCATCCCTATCTTTCTTCTTTCTTTTCTCCTTCATTTAGTCATTCAATCACTTGTCAACTCATTTGTTTCTTCACTCATTATTTTATTCATTCATTTATTTGTTTATTCAATCATTTCCTAATTAATTAATTAATTCATTCATTCATTCATTCATTCATTCAATTATCTATTTGTCCATTTCTTAATTCATTCATTCATTTGTTTCTTTCTTCATTTTGTTTATTCATTCATTTGTTTGTTTATTCACTCATTTATTCATTCATTCAATCATTCCAATTCGTTAACTAATTACATTAACCATTCATTAATTTCTGCCATCCATTCATTCATTTGTTCAGTCATACATTCATTCTTCCATTTATTCATTCATTCATTTTTAGTTCATTTGTTCATTCACTCATTTATTCACTTCTTTGTTCATTCTTTCATTTGTTTGTTCTTTCATTTGTGCAGACATTCAATCAATCATTTACTTCTCCTGTCTTTCTTTCACTCGTCCATTCATTTTTCATTTATTCATTCATTCACTTATTCATTTGTGTAGTCATACATTCGTTTTACCCTTCATTGGTTCCATCACTCATTAGTTCAGTTATTCTTTCAGTCATTCATTTTGCTCATTCAACCATTTGCTTCTTCCTTTTATCCTTTATTAATTCATTTATTCATTAATTTAGTCGTTAATTCTCTCCTTTACTCATTTATTGAATCTTTCATGTATTTCTTCAATTGTTCATTAAATAATTCATTTTTTAATTTATTTGTTCAATCTTTCCTTCTATTCATTCAATCATTTGTTTATTCAGTTCTTTATTCTTTCATCATTCACTCATTTACTCACTCATTTCTTTATTTAGCAATCACTCATTCATTCACAAGATCTAGGTTCCTCTGCCCACCAAAAAGCTACCTCCTCCCTATATATATAACAGACATTTTAACCAATAGAAACATTGGTTTCAAATTTTGGCACAAGTCCAGCAATTTTGGCATAAGTACCAGTGCTTAACTGGTACTTATTTTATTGACCCTGAAAGGATGAAAGGTAAAGTTGACCTCAACAGAATTTGAACTCTGAACACAAAGACAGGTGAAATGCTGTTAAGCATTTTGACTGGTGTGCTAACGATTCTGTCAGCTTGCTCTCTTAATTAGAAGAAATATTTTAACTGTTGTCACTCATTTGTGATGATTTATTTTCTTTCATTAAGGATTAAACAGCCATTTGGTCAAGTCCTTAGAGTGGTGTATTGAACGCTTTGTGGTATTTGTTCTGGCTTTCAGTGTTCTGAGTTCAAATCCACATAAGTCACCATGTGGAGTCGTATCCTCCATAAAATGGTGTGTATAACATAATATGAAGTATAACTGTAGTGTGGTATATCTTGTCTATAATACATAGTATAACAGACATGGGTATGCAGTAGGTGCAAACATGGCTGTGTGGTTGAGAAGTTTGCTTCCCAACTGCATGGTCTTGAATTCAGTTCCACTGTGCGGCACCTTGACCTAGTGTCTTCTAGCAAAGCCTTGTGAGTGGATTTGGTAGACACAAACTGAAAGAAGCCTGCCATATGCATACATACATGTGTACACACAAACACACACATGCACATACATATATACATATATATATATTCCTTTACTTTTATTCTTTTACTTGTTAGTCATTTGACTGTGGCTATGCTGGAGCACAACCGTAAAGGGTGTTAGTTGAAGAAACTGATTGCAGGACTTATTCATTTGTAAGCCTCGTATTTATTCTATCAGTCTCTTCTTGCCAAAGCGTTAAGTTACAGGGACATAAACACACCAGCATCAGTTGTCAAGTGATGTCAGGGGGACAAACACACCCACACACCCATCCACCCACAAATACACAAACACACACACATATATACGGCGAGCTTCTTCCAGTTTCTGTCAGCCAAATCCACTCACAAGGCTTTGGTCGGCCTGAGTCTATAGTAGAAGACACTTCCCCAAGGTGCCATGCAGTGGGACTGAGGGACTGAACCCAGAACCATGTGGTTGGGAAGCAATCGTCTTACCACACAGCTATGCCTACATTTATATATATATACACTTTAACCATATAGCACAAGCCTTCTGTAGTTTTTTCACTCTTGTTTATCTTTTATACATCCAACCACGTGCTTTCACATACCAACTTTCTCACCTATATATATATATATATATATATATATATATATATATATGTGTGTGTGTGTCTATGTGTTTGTGAGTTTTGTGTTTCTATTTGTTACCCACTGCTGCTTGACAATTGGTGTTGCTTTGTACCTGTAACTTAGCAGTTTGGCAAAAGAGACTAATAGAATAAGCACCAGGTTTTGAAAATAAGTACAGGGGTCGATTTGTTTAATCAAGCCCTTCAAAACAATTCTCCAGCATGGGCTTGGTTCAGTAAGTGAAAGAGATAAAAGCTTGTTGTTGTGGTTGTCATCTTCATCCTTGTCATATTAAAGAACCACTTTGTAGAGTGGTGAGCTGGCAGAATCAATAGCACACAGGGCGAAATGCTGTTAAGCATTTCGTTGATCTTTATGTTCAGAGTTCAAATTCCATTAAGATCAACTTTAGTTTTTAATCCTTTCAGGGTCAATAAAATAAGTTCCAGTTGAATCCACTCGGAACATTTTGGATGGCTTATGGATATAGTAGAACACATTTGCCCAAAATGTCAAACGGCAGAACTGAATCCCAAACCATGTGGTTGTAATGGAATCTTTTGAACCACACAGCCATGACTGCACCTGTGTGTACAGTCTACAAAGTATACAAATAAATCAGTAGGTAGATACAATCTGGGGATCCAAGTGCAGGAAGTCAGTAAGCTTCAAGCAATTAGGTGGCTAGTAAATAGGATAAAAATTGGACAATATGCCATAAAATGTATCCATTAACATTGTTAATTTGTTTATTTCCTGCAACAATGTAAACTTCTTTCAGGTAACTATGATCTGAAGATTAGCTAAGCTACGTTCTATTCATTACTACTTATGCAACAAACTTCAACTAGTTATGAAATAATTGTAGCTTGTATTCTACCTGTTCCACTCCTTATTTTTTGAGTATATAAATATATATATAATTAATGTGTATAAATAACATACATACAAACACACATTTACACATACATACAAACATACATACATATACACATACATACATATACACATACATACATACACACATACATACACAAGGGAAAGATATGTTCTGTTGTAGAAATCAGTTGCTCCAAGGACACCAATGTGGTTATAAAAATACAAGAGAAAGAGGACATCTATGGACCATTGAAAAGGAGTTTACAAATCCAGTACCCAAGATACACTGACAGCTTCACACCTATTGTTATTGGAGCAACAAGATATGTACCACCTCATCTGGAGTGAAATGTGGCTGAACTTGGGTTCTTGGAGAGAGAATGGAAGTCTTTAATTCATACGCTACAAATAATAACAGTATCCTTGATTATAAAAACCTGCAAAAACCTTCTTAAGATGAACAAAGTAAGATGCTTTCTTTCACAAACTTCCTACCAAGTAGTAGGTGGCTGGTCAAAATTTACTCTAAACTGAAAATAGAAAGAGAAGAATGAATGAACCTGCCCGCATGTATGCATTGCATACAGCTGACCTGCAGACATGAATATCTCTTTGAAAATCAAATAAAAAGAGGATATCTATGGACAACTGCTTCGAAACCTCCAGCTTCTATATCCAAACTATGAATTCATATTCATACCAATAACAATTGGAGCACTAAGTTTTGTTAGTAAATGTTTAAAGGAGAATCTGGATAAACTGGGATTTTCAGAAAGAGAAATCGACTGGCTGATTCGTACATTACAAGTCCAATCTGTGAGTGGAACAGTAAAAATATGCAAGACTTTTTTCATGTTCCAAATGTGAATTTGTCCAAAGATGGAGCCTTGTATCTTTGTTGGAAACTGGCTCCCCACTCAGTGGAAGATTTATAATAATTAAAAAATAGAAGAAACATACATACATACATTGGAGAACTGGGATATGTAACACACTGCCTAAATACTAATCTTGAGAAATTAGGCTTCTCAAAATCAGAAAGGAGAAAGCTGATTTGAAGGCTACAGATCCAAGCCATCACTCAAACTGGAAAATGTAAAATTTTCCAGAGGTTTATCATTTAAGTATATATGAGCCTGTCTAGATATGCAACGATATGCATGAGAAGACATACATAAAACAAAACATACAAACCTGCACATATACATACACACAAAAATATCCTGTTGATGTTGTTGAAATTCCAGTGAAGGAGACTTATATCTAGGTTAGAAACCGGTTCTTTCTTTATTGGCCAGAAACCTTGAGATAAAACTGAATAATTACATACAAACATACATTTCACAAGTTTAAAATATGACATTGTTTTTGTTATCTACATTCAACGATGGAGCTTTGTGTGTTTGTTAGAAACCAACTCTTTCCTCAGAGGAAGAATGTAAATAATTAATAACAGAAGAAATCCATTCATCCATCCAAACACCTGACCACCCATTTACCCTGTCTCACACACACACACACACATTTAAACGAATGGTCTTAAATCCATTGTGGGGGTAGATGGTTTAGATACTTAAATCAATCCCAACACTTGACTGATACTTTATTTTATCAATCCTAGAGGAATAAAAGTGGTGACCTCAGTGGGATTTGAACTCAGAATGTAGAAAAGCAAAACAGAAATAAAGCAAGGAATTATTTCTGACTCTCTTACAATTCTGCGAATTTACTGGCCTAGAGAAGAAATAATGAAGTAATGTAAGAAGAATGGACATTAATAGATTGAAATTATAAGAGTAATTGCAGGTAATTGCTAGTGAAACAGATGAAGAAATTGTCAGTTACACAGGAACTGCTTGACATTAAATTGCAGTAAAAAGAAGATTATTATTATTAGAAGTGAATGTTTGATGTGAATTGGAGAGAAGAAAAGCTGCCAAATGACAACAAGAAACACAAGGTGAAATAGAAGCAAAAGCTGAAGTAAAGAGAAAAGGAATAACTTTAAAAAGGCAAAACAAGCCACAAGAACGGTAGTGTAATGGTGTGATCATTAGAATGTTGGATAGAAGATCTCACAGAATTTGTTCTGGTTGTCTGCATTTTGAGTTCAAATCCAGCTGAGGTCAAGTGTTCCTTTTATCATTTCAGGGTTATCAGTTTACTTTTATTTGTTTCTGCTTTTGAATTGTGGTCATGCTGGAGCATCGCTTTCAAAAAATTTTAGTCAAACAATTTGCCCTCAGCACTTATTTTAAAATTTGTACTTATTTCATTGATCTCTTTATGATGAATTGATATATTATGGGGACATAAAAAAACTAACACTGGTTGTTGAGCAATAGCAGGTAACAAACACAAACATAAAGGCACACACACAATGGGCTTCTTTTAGTTTCCATCTACCAAACTGATTCAAAAGTTTGCCTAAGACTATAGCAAATGACACTTGCTGAAGTGGCTGCACAATAGGAATGAACCTGAAATCATATGGTTAGGAAAGAAGTTTCCAACCACACAACCATGCCTTTAGTATCTATTCACAAAACTGTAAAAACAAAAATGCCTTGCAATATTTGTTCCACCTCATTGTGTTCTGACTTCAAATCCCACCATGCCCTACTTGACTTGTTTAATATCATTAACTTGTTTAATATCATCACCTGGCATTTTGGGAACATTTTAGCAGAGTCCATTTTGTTGCAAGCATTTGATATAGACATGGCTGGATTAAAACCCATTGAGGTCCTGTGCACTTAAAAGATTTTGGTGCCCCCATATATATATGTAATCTATAACTATAAAAGAGAGTTTGTATGTGTGTGTGTGTGCATGCATATGTTCCTTATGCATTCCAGAACCAAGATGCCGATTTTCACGTAAGAGGTATCAAAAAATTCAGTAAACTTTTGGCTACCAACTAAACTATATTTTCATTCACATATTTGCATTATAAAAATTTAACATTATCATTTTTCTTTTAGTCACCTATCATAAATGACATTTATATCACCACCACAACAATGATGACGTCACATTTTCTATATGAGTGTGTTCACAGATTTGTTACCTGCATTAGGTCGATGACTGACAAGTATATGTGTGTGACAGTGTATGTGTCTGTCACTATGCATACATTTTTGTGACGACTGACCCAAACACATACACACACACGTCTAAAGACAGAGACAGACACACACAGGGACAGAGACAGGCTTCGGGTGTGCATTAATGTATGTGTGTGTCTCTTAGTTTATGTGTGTAACTTCCCCACCCTCAAACGGTGAAACGCGCCAATATTGAAAGTTTACCTATGGCCTGGACTTAGCAATGTTCACCTTCAAGTACTACCAACATGAAGATTTGACTGATTTAACACCACTCACAATACTCGCAAATATATCTGAAAAAGATATTATTCTGGTTATTATAACAAATTCGGAAATTTGATGAAGTAGAAAGCCTCAGCGGCTCTTTCAATATAATTACAGAAATGTTATTCCACTCCTTCTAACCAGTTTCAAGATAATGTTTCTTTTAACAGTCCTTGTATTCTTCATCACTGTTTGTATCCCAGCCTATAACGTTACACAGTTCAAAAATATACAGTAATGTCAAATTATTTTATATCTTGCTACATACATCCTTCAGCAAATATTTTAAATTAACGTTCACAACAACAGCATCTTCCTTTCTATACACTTGGTTCAGCATTTATTTCAAAATTTTAAAATCAATTGAATTTTCTTGGACTTTCACTTTCTTCACCATGACATTCATTCAATCAGGAATTTTATAACACTTAGTACATGTTCCAAATAAATTTTGACATTCTGTACTTTCTGACATTGGTGACGCATACTAACTTTTGCTAAATTGGTGACTTTTCATTTTTTTGTAGCATAACTATGCTACAGAAAATATGTTTTGCACCTATATTGGCTACATTTCGTTTCATTTGAACTTTGTGTACGTACATTTTGCTGTTTACAATATTATCAATTCTATGTGTGTGTGTGTGTTTCTGCGTTCGTTATGTCTATAGTAAACTATAGTAAAGAACATTTTATGCTGTTTAATGAGCCCACATTACTTCATGAAGTAGCCATCCTTATGGTTAGTGAACCCATTGAAAATCATGATAGTCTCATTCGTGTTTCACAAACTCATTCCTCTTGTGATGCTCTCCAATATACTCTTATTCTGTGGAGTAGACAAGATGGGTATTATTCCTCAGATTGAACCTGCAACAGGTTAGCCAGTTACAAACAAAATGGTGTCATCAAATGACTTCTATTCTTACCAACTGTTGTTGAGAACAATCAAATCTTTTCTGCTATAAGTACATGGATCTGAAATTTTGGTGGAGGAGACCAGTCGTTTACATCGACCCCAGTGTCTCACTGGTACTTAATTTATTGACCCCAAAAGGATAAAAGGCAAAGTTGACCCCAGCAGTATTTGAGCTCAGAATGTAAAGACAGATGAAATACTGCTCAAGCATTTTGCCTGGCATGCTAATGATTCTGCCAGCTCACCGCCTTCCAGAACAATCAAATCAATTATACATGTCAAATATACTTTATTTTCATTTACATATTTTCTATGTTATCTCAATAACCAGCTATAGTTATTTCAAATACACTTCTCTACAACGAAAAGGTTTCATTAGAAAATGAAAATAGTTTCACACTTTCAATTTGAACCAAAATTACAAAGTGTTGCATTATGAGAGTGATGATGTGTGAATAAGGAAAGTGATGTTTCTCCAAATTAGTTACATGTGTATTATAATAAAAAAAGCTGCTTATTTTCTATCTGCCAAAGAGACTATGTTTTTGACTCAACAACTCTTTTTTACAGCCAAAATAACTGCGGCAACTAGGTTGGGTCACACAATTTTGAGGTCATTTTTGGACGATATTTTGATTTGCTTCTAATGTATCACTTTCATCATACAAGCATAGAATTCTACTCAGACAAACATTTATGAAAATGTACACATAAATATTGTATTAAAATAAGCTGCAACCAGAAAAATTGCATTTAAAGGCATCCATTTTTCTATATGTCATGAGGAAATACAGCCTCTCCCTCCCTCTCCCTCCCCCTCTCACTCTCTCATGCACAAAAAAGATGTATGTATATGTATTTATGGGCGAAAGTCATACAGTTGGGAAGTCAAATCCTTAAACACACAGACATGCCTGTGCATATGTATACATTGTTATATTAAAACTGTTTATCCAACAAAAGGTATTTCCTTTTCTGTGCATATGTGCATGTATATGCACGTGTTTGTTTACACAGGTGTTGTTGGCCTTAAGTTGGCATGTCTTGTAGTTTAAATGTTTTAACAAACAAAGCTGAAGGAAATTAATATTAAATTGAGTAGTGTTGGGTGGTGGAGGAATTAGGACTGAACATGTTTGACTAAAAACCTTTGAAGTCAATGCTTCAGCATGACTGAGGCCCAATTTACTGAAATTAATGAAAGACTAAATTAATAAACAGATAGTTGACACTCTGTTTGATAACAATTAGTGACTAATTAATAAATATAATAATTCAATGATTAATGACAAATGCTCAGTAATATTTTAAAATGCATTTAGAAATTTAGAATGTTTCACAGGAATATTTAAAGGTGACTGATGAATAGAATCATTAAAGCGTTAATGAAATGCCTTTTGGTAATTGTTCCAGCTCTTTGCATTTGGAATTCAAACAGCACCAAGGTTAACTTTGCCTTTCATCCTTCCAATGTCAATAAATGAAGAAATAATTAAATTCAGTGGATTCTCAAAGTCGTTAGAGAGTCAGAATGTTTTGCAGAGCATAATCACAGGTATGGCTACATGTGTGGTGAGGTAATTTGTTTCTCAACCACATGGCTTTCGGTTCAGTCCCATCGTTTGTTAGCATGTGCAAGTGAAAGGTTATATATATAACTCTGGGATTGGTCAATGCCTTATGAAGCAATCTGGTTGACCAAAACTGAGAGAAACCCATTGCACATATATGTACATGAATGCTCACATCATCATCATCATCATCATCAGCATCATCATCATCATCACCACCACCACCAAAACCACCACCACCACCACCACCACCACCATCCTCATCCTCCTACAACATCTATTTTCCATGCTGGCATGGGTTGGACAGCTTGACCAGAGGTGGCAAGCCAGAAAGCTGTTCCAGGTTCCAGTCTGATTTGGTTTCTACAATGGGAAGCCCTTCCTAATGCCAACCACTTTACAGTGTATGCTGGGTACTTTTAATGTATCACCAGGACAGAACACTTGCAGGCCAAACTTTTTCATCAGGCCTTAACACTTCTACTGTGGAGGATGGGTCTCCTTGAGTACATACACACACACACACACACACATACATATATGATGACTGTCTACTCATTAAATGAGTAAAACTATTGCTGATAAGTAGTGTCAGAAATACCTGTGCAAAGGTTTCAAGTTGAGAGTAGTTGGTTTTATATATAATTTAGCCTTTCCCTAGAGAGATGGCTTAACAAAAACTAGGAGTCCCTCATTTCCTGTAGGCTTACTGTATCCTCAGACACCAACCAAAGTATTTCTCTCTCTCTCTCTCTCTCTCTCTCTCTCTCTCTCTCTCTCCACACATATATGTATATATATGTGTGTATATCTTTTATCTTTTACTTGTTTCAGACATTAGACAGCAGCCATGCTGCGTACTGCCTTGAAGAATTTTAAGGTGAAAGAATCAGCCCCAGTACTGTTTTTTTTTTCAAGCTTGGTAATTTATTCTGTTGATCTCTTTTGCTGAACAAGGACGTAAACACACCAACACCAGTTGTCAAGTGGCAGTGACCCCCCACATACACGCACCCATAGATATACGATGGGCTTCTTTCAGGTTCCGTCTACCAAATCCACTCACAAGACTTTGGTCAACCTGAAGTTATAGAGAAGACACTTGCCCAAGGAACCACACAATGGGACTGAACCTGGAACCATGTGATTGGAGAGCGAGCTTCTTACCACAAAGCCATGTCTAAATATACATAGACACAGATGCATACATATGTATATACATGCATGTGTATATAGGTATATGTGTGTATGTTTGTACATGTGTGTGTGAGTGTGCATCTATTTGAATGCTTTCAAAACCAAAATACTGCCAAGGTGAACAATGATGTTTGATGACATTTCTTTTCAATGAATTGTTTACTAGCTTTGCATTGCTGAGCACTTCAGTACTTGGAAAACAGGCAAAAGTTGGTGACAGATAAAGCACCCAACCTTTACAGATCCTACCTCAATTTCCTCTAGTCTTACCTCAGAAAAACAATGAATGAACAAATATTAGGATATCAGAGAGATTGCCAAGCAACATTTGACCTGGTTGTCTGTTTTCAGCTTAAATATTACCAAAGCCAACTTTGTCTTTAATCCGTCCTTGATTCCATAAACACACTAAAGGCTAAATACTTTTTATTTATCTCTAAATCAACTATGTTGTTCTGAGAGGGAAATCACTCATGACTTTTCTTTCTACAAATAGTAAAGGGGTCAGTGAGGGACCAGAAATCTCTTCTCATGGAAGATCTTATATTCTACTGGACAGACTGGTATGGGAATATATAACTAAAGTACTGAGGTCAGTCTCACTGTCTCTTTCTCTCTCTTCTTGTGTATATTTATGTCTGTGCATGTGTGTGTGTGTATATATATATATATATATATATATATATATATATATATATATATTCCAAAGTGGAAAAGCGCAGGAAAATATACTTCCAGAAGGAGGGGAAGGGACATAAGATCAGGCCTCCAAATAAAATATATGAGATAG
>NC_069008.1:11254623-11257238 GCF_001194135.2 Octopus bimaculoides | reverse complement strand
CTGGCCTTGTAGGGTTTTTGAGCGAGATCGTTGCCAGTGCCCCTGGACTGGCTCTTGTGCGGGTGGCACATAAAAGACACCATTTCGAGCGTGGCCGTTTTCGTGCGGGTGACACGTAAAAGCACCCACTACACTCTCTGAGTGGTTGGCGTTAGGAAGGGCATCCAGCTGTAGAAACTCTGCCAAATTAGATTGGAGCCTGGTGTAGCCATCCGGTTGCACCAGTCCTCAGTCAAATCGTCCAACCCATGCTAGCATGGAAAGCGGACGTTAAACGATGATGTATATATGGAGAAATTATCCGTAAGAGCACTCAATTATAATCAGGGTTCAGACTAACTGTATCGAGTTGTAAGGAACATCTAAGATTACTTAAGGTAAGTAATCCCTCTATAATTCATCCAATGGTAAACTCTGGGCTTGCATTGCTGGATTATGAATATTTAGGGGAACATAAATCCCAAACAATTAAAGTGAATATAGAGATTAGTACTGTAATAATTGGCGGGAAAAATAAAAAAAATACGTAGATGTACTGATTCCCATATTCACTGTAATTGTTTTACACACATACACACACACACATGTATGTATGTATGTATGTATGTATAGAGAGAGACAGAGATACATATAAATATATATACATGTATACATGCATGTGTGCGTGTGTGTGTGTGTATGTGTGTGTGTGTATGTGTGTGTACATATATCTATCACTTTTGGAACTGGCTGTGTTGTGCAATGAAAAGTTTTGTGGGAGTCTGCTTAGAGCATCCAGTATTCCAGAAATGAAAAGAGATAAAACGAAGAAGTGGGAGAGGTGCTAGTGATTTCTTATAGGAAAAAAGAACCAATATGTTTGTGGGACTTTCAAAGAATAAGCTGATATGTCATCAAGCGCAACATAAAGGAAATACTGGGCTTCACTCTTTTCCAAAGTACTGGAATTTTTTTTTTTTACTTGAGAGATATCTGTCCACCGAGAACACTGCTGTTTCATCAAGCCTTCCTCTTCCTGTGTCCACCCCCAGCTCACATCCCTGTCAGTAACATAAAAAGTATGCACAGAAGATCTCTGTCTTTTTACAACAATGAGATTTTTTAATTAATTAATTAATTAATTCCCTAGTGGAAATATTCATCATATAATTTCCAATATCATGTTTTTTCCCTTAAAAATTGCTTTTCTCCCTCTATTCTTTAAATATTTTTTATGGTTCTTTAGTGCCAATTAAAATGGCAGCAAATTAGCACACGTATTAGAGCATTGAATGAAACACTTTGTGTTATTTGTTCTATCATTCCATGGCAATCTGGGTTCAAATCTCACAGATCAAATTTGCCATTTCATACTTCCAGGGTTGTTGAATGAAATACCAATCATGTAAAGAATTGATTCCCCTCCCTGACTCTTTCTTTCTTTCTTTCTTTCTTTCTTTCTTTCTTTCTTTCTTTCTTTCTTTCTTTCTCTCTCTCTCCCCCCCTCTCTCTTTCTTTCATGCTGCTTTCTCTCTCTCATTGTCCTACTGTGAAAAGTAGGTCACAATGTTGTCCCTCTCTTCTAATATAGAGAAAAGTTTAAGAAGGGCACAATAATGTCTCCTCGTAGAATATCTGAAAATGTCCAAGACTGGACAGATGTTCAATACAGTAGACAATGGAGAAGACAATAGATTAGGATGAGAAGAAAAAGTAGAAGATTATAATTATCCATGTGTGTGTGTCTGTATATTTTTGGGTGTCCACAAATAGAAGAAGTACTTAATACCATTTTAAAACACATATCTTAGAATATCCATGAAGGGACCCAATTGCCTGTTACTCTAGAGTTTCCCTGGCATCTAACCATTTCACCAGACAGAATAAACTTCCAGTTCATTTACAGCCAAAATATTTAAAGAACTTTATTTTATTTTCTGTAAGGAAAAAACGTAAGGAATTTTAAAATCAAGAATTAAATATGCAGATTCGTCAACTCATCATTATCTTTGTTCTTGTAGAATAGCACTTGATAAGCTAAAAGAATAAAGATGTTATAGAACAGAAAATTGGAGTCTGGGCAGCTCCCTGGATGGCCAGCTCCTGTCAAACTGTCCAACCCATGCCAGCTTGAAGAATGAATGTTAAACGATGATGATGATGATATGTGTGTGTGTGTATAATTCAGACGACAGGATTGTAATAGTCAGCCAGTTTCTGTCATCACCTTCCTTAGATACTTTCTCCCCCTTAACAATAACAGACATTTTCCTTTCTTTCTTCTCCTCCTCTCTCTCATTTTCTTCCTACACCTCAACCCTAGGTCACTGTCACTCCCACATATTTCGATCTCACCCTTTCCTTTGACATACTTTTTGAGTTTTTGCTTTCTTTGCATTTTTCCTTTTTTCTTTTATTTCATTGGCTTCTTTATTCAGTTCACTTCACCACAGCAGTGAGTTTACTTGGAAAAATCCAGATGACAATGTAACCTTCATTTAGGGGAATCTCAGCCTGATGATTAGCTATGATGAATACTTCTAATTGCACAACTGTACAGTTAGCTAAGAAACATATGTAGCATGCATTTTACCTGTTCCACTCCCTCAATTTTGACATATATATATATGTATATA
>NC_069008.1:11251915-11252870 GCF_001194135.2 Octopus bimaculoides | reverse complement strand
TATATATATATATATATATTATAGTGGAGTAGGCTAGTTGAGAGGGTTACCCAGGCTTAATCACTACTGGCCTGAGACCTCTTTAGAATGTGCTTCTCCTCCAGATTTATGTAGCTTTACAAATGATCCTGATGTCCTGTACCCATATATGCATATATATATATAAATTAAACAATAGGGTAAGAAATTGGATATTAATTAATATCAATTTAATACCAGGTAACAAGCACATTACCTGTTACCTGATATTAAATTGATATTGATTAATATCCAATTTTTTACCCTATTGTTTAATTTAATTTACCATAACCAAATTCTCAGAGTTAGTATATCCATTGAAGAACTTTTTTCTGTGGAGATATGTCCGGATTTAGCACACAAAAATGACGACTTTTGAATTTTGCCAGTATGTATAATATTTTAGAACCACATACACATGCCTTCCTTATGGTGTACGACTTAGTGTGCGGTTCTCTAAATTGTATATTCACCGTCTGTAATGATGTGAAACAGATATTTTCAGTAAGA
Source organism: Octopus bimaculoides (assembly GCF_001194135.2). Classification (NCBI taxonomy): domain Eukaryota; kingdom Metazoa; phylum Mollusca; class Cephalopoda; order Octopoda; family Octopodidae; genus Octopus; species Octopus bimaculoides. The sequence goes on along the minus strand of NC_069008.1, from coordinate 11,252,342 downwards.
AAATGTTGATTTCGAAACATATGTTTGCAGATAAGTGTATTTTATTGTGTAATTTTCACTGGTCTTTCCCGATTTACGTTTTTGTTGCTTTGCTGAATCCCCTTTGAGAATTATTCGGTCTTAGGAGATACATGACATGTGATCTTCTTCTAGCACATTAGCGGTCCACGTAGTGGCCTCCATTATATATATATATTTATATATATATTTTTATATATTCTTATATATTCTTATATATACATATATATATATATTATTTATATTATTATATGACTGAATGCCACACATCCATTTCCAGTTAAGTTTATCTTAATAATTTTGATGCAACTCTCCTCTGTACTGTTCTCTCTCTCTCTCTCTCTCTCTCTCTCTCTCTCCCTTCGTTTTTCTCTCTCTTCCATTCTCTAATTCTTTTTTCCCTCCTTCA
>NC_069008.1:11247128-11251905 GCF_001194135.2 Octopus bimaculoides | reverse complement strand
TAATTCTTTTTTCCCTCCTTCACCATTTTCTATCTGTCCCACCCCCTCTCTTTCTCCCCTTCTCTCTCCCTCTTCCTTCTTTACTCTCTCGTTGCTCACATGTGTCCATCGTCCATCTTTTTCTTCCAGTCTGTTGCACAGGCCAGACATATTCTTGTCTGTCTCCTCTCCTACCATATCTCCTGTCAAAGAATGTTCCTCAGCATTCGCCACCTTACCGCATCTGGCTTAGCAGCCCTTACTATTTGTTTCACTGTCCTGTTTTTCTTACCGACTTTGACCCTCCACAAAATCCCAAATTTTATTTTGGTTTGTGGCAGCAACTGTTTTCTCAAAGGCACATATTGTCGTGAATTACTCGAAAATGTGATGTAGATAAACAACCAAAAACTGATGAAGGGTCGTTCTTTATGTTACTTGTCTTGTTTTCCATTTGTTTCTCTCGTTGTTCGTAAAAACAAGTTTGCCTTCGTATTTGATGTTGTTTACATTTTGTGACGTCCTGTACCCATATATATACATATATATATGTCAGTATGTACATATATGTATGAATATATTTTATATATATATATATATATATATATATATATAAATGGCTTTTGCACATGTTCTGTCAGCTGAATTTCACTTACAAGGAACTGGTCAACCTAAAGGCTATTCTGATACACAGTATGTCACAGTAAGAGAAAACCCTGAAACATATGATTGGGAGTCAAACTGTTTAGCCATTCAGCCATATAATTATTACTATTCATTTATTCACACAAAAAGCCTGATAACTAGACTCATTTGCACAGCAATCAGAAATTTAATCACCTTTTTTCTTCTGGTAATACTGAAAGCTTTTACCTAAAGTGAAAGCAATGTCATATTATTTTTGTTAAATTTTATGATATACTGGGGTGAAATGAAAAGCTGATATTTCTTTATGTTATTCTTGCAGCATCACTAAATCTTGCCTGGGGCTTCTTATGAAAGAAGCGATTATAGAATAAATGTGATTACATGAATTCATAGCAGTTTGGATAAATTGCTTTAAAAAGATGGCAATAACCAGCAGTTGGTCTTGAAATGTTGATTTATTCATAAGTGTTACATTCAAATGATTCCTTTTACAGAAAGTATCAGTAAAAGCACATACTCTATGTTCTGCTTCATTCAAATTTGCCCCCACTATGCAAAATTTCAGTTCCCCAGGGTCAAACTGTTACCTTCACCTTATAAGAATTATATTTACATTGATTTTTTTATATAAAATAATAAAATAGTAAACATATAAGGTGCAGGCTTGGCTGTGTGGTAAGAAGTTTGCTTCCCAACCACATGGTTCTGGGTTCAGTCCCACTGTATGGCACCTGAGGCAAGTGTTTTCTATTATAGCCTTGGGTTGACCAAAATCTTGTGAGTAGATTTGGTAGATGGAAACTGAACAAAGCCTGTTGTGTGTACATATATATATATGTATGTGTATATGTATATAACTGTCTTTATGTCTGTGTTTGTCCCCACCATTATCACTTCACAACTAGTTTTGGTATGTTTACATCCCCGTAATTTAGCAGTTCAGCAAATGACACCAATAGAATAAGTGCTAGGTTTAAAAAAACAAGTTCTGAGGTTGATATTTTCAACTAAAACCCTTCAAGGTGGTGCCCCAGCATGGCCACAGTCAAATGTCTGAAACAAGTAAAAGATAAAGGATGTGTGTGTGTGTTTGTCCCCTACAATCACTTGACAACCGATGTTGAAGTGTTTACATCCCTGTAACTTAGTCGTTCAACAAAGGAGGTTGATAGAATAAGTGCTAGGCTTAAAAAACAGAAAATAATTCCTTAGATTGATTTGTTCAGCTAAAACCCTGCAAAGTGGTACCCCAGCATGGCTACAGACTGAAACATGAAAAGATAAATCATAAAACATAAAAGGTACAATTATATATTGTACAGGATTAGTTGTGTGGTTAAGAAGTGCGCTTCCCAACTATGTGGTCTTGGGTTCAGTCCCACTGCATAGAGCCTTTAGCAAGTGTCTTCCTCAATAGCTTTGGGCCAACAAAAGCTTTGTGAGTGGATTTGGTACACAGGAAATAGATAGGAGCCCATTGCCTCTGACATCATTAATGACACATCCTCTTGACTCCAGGTCAACTTCAAATCTGACAGGAAGGAGAGGGAGGATGTCACTGATGAGGTTGGGAATGGCAACCAAATGACTTTGACAAACAACGATTGACTGATTAAGACTGGTTAAGATGCCTTTTAGAATGTACATAATGAAGGATGAGGCCAGAGCCCCAGCATTTAAGGCACAGGACAGAGCAATGCTACTTACCTGTGGCAATGCTGCTGGCTTCATGATGAAACCAGGACTTATCTACAAGTCCACAAACCCGAGGGCCTTCAAAAGTAAAAATAAAAATCTGCTGTCTGTCCACTGGATGCACAACCCCAAGGCCTGGATTACCAAAAGTCTAACTTTGAATTGGTTCCACCAATGCTTCATCCCTCAAGCCAAGGAATACCGCCAAAATGCCTGCATGGAATTCAAGGTGTTGCTTGTTATGGATAATGCTAGTGGTCACTCTTTGGATTTGAATCGCAAGTGAGTTCAAGTTGAGTTCGCCCCTGCCAACACCACATCCCTGATCCAGCCTATGGATCAAGGCATGATTCATGCCTTCAAGGAACTTAACACTTGGAACTCTCTCCAACACCTTGAGGATGTAATGAATTTAGATGAGAATTTCAAGTTAAACAAATACTGGCATAACTTCACAATCGCAACGTACCTGTCAGTAAGGCATACTGCTCTTAAAGACATGAAAAAATAACCCCTCATCGCATGCTGGAAGAAGGTGTGGTCAGAGCGTATCCAGGACTACAAGGGCTTCTTACTTGGAGATATTCAGCATGAGGCTGTCAGCAACGGCGGGTATGGCTGTGTGGTAAGAAGCTTGCTTCCCAAACACATGGTTCCAGGTTCAGACCCACTGCATGGCACCTTGGGCAAGTGTCTCCTATTATAGCCCCAGGCCAACCAAAGCCTTCTGAGTGGATTTGGTACATGGAAATCGAAAGAAGCCCATCCTATATATATCTGTGTGTGTATGTATGGGTGTATTTTTGTGTCTGTGTTTGTCCCTCCACCGTCGCTTGACAACTGATGTTGGTGTGTTTACATCCCTGTAACTTAGTGGCTCAGCAGAAGAGATCAATAGAATAAGTACTAGGCTTACAATGAATAAGTCCTGGGGTCGAATTGTTTAACTAAAGGCAGTGCTCCAGCATGGCCACAGTCAAATTACTGAAACAAGTAAAAGAATAAAAGAATACATACACACACACACATACACACACACACACACACACACACACACACACACACACACACACACACACACACACACACACACACACACACACACACACACACACACACACACACACACACATGTATAAATGCACATATGAATATACGCACACAGTTCTATCTCACAGTTTCATCCATCATATCATGATATCAGCTTTCTATCATGTCCCTCAAATCAGCCTATCTCTCTCTTTCCTTCTCTCCATTGTTTGTCCAGCCCCTTCCTTCCTTATTTCACAAATTTGCATGCTCTCCTCCCCTTCCTCCTCCCTTCCCTCTGCATATATCTTTATGTTTCTCCCTTCCTCCTTTTTTTCCTTCTTCATCTGCTTCCAGTGAACTCAGCAATCTGCTTCTATAGTTAAAGCTATGTAAATATCCAGCTAATGGAAAAACATGTGCAAATACACCAGGACGCCCTGGTATCGCTGCCTGCCCTGCTAAAAATAGCAGTGAAATCTCCCTCAACTATCACACTATATCACACTATATATAACTTTGCAAAGTGTAACCACATGTGGATCGTTGGTGATTTTTTCCCTGTTTTCCTTTTCTCTTGAGTTTTCCTCTGTCTCCTGATTCTGATGATGAGCTTTGCACAAAACGTAAAACTACCTTTCTTTCCTTCCCTGAGCATCTGTTAATATTTTGCCTATACTACATCCTTGTGTAGTTGCTTTCTCTTGTTGTGTTTGTTCTTCGATTTTTGGGGATTAACTATATATATATATATATATATATATATAAGGAATCTAATGCTCTTAGCTTAGTTTTTCCTTGGGGCTGGCCAGACTGGAGCAAAATTGAGAATAACCAGCCGAAATTGTGAGGATAATCTGGATCTTGACTGAAGAAAGAAAACTCTGAAGGACCTGTCCTTGTTTCCTTGTATTGTCTGTCTGGATGTTTTGTCCCTTTCTTGCATCACCTAACTGTCTGGATGTTTTGTGTCCTTGTCCCATTCTGTATTATTTATAGATATATATGTAATCTTTTACTCTTTTATTCGTTTACTTCTTTCAGTCTGGAGCACTGCTTTTAGTCAAACAAACCGACCCCAGGACTTATTTTTTGCAAACCTAGTACTTATTCTATCAGTCACTTATGCTGAACTGCCAAGTTACAGGGGCGTAAACACACCAACATTGGTTGTCAAACGAAGCTAGGGGGACAAACGCAGACATACAAATACATACATATATATATATATGACGGTGTTCGTTCAGTTTCTGTTTACCAAATCCACTCCAAAATCTTTGCTCGGCCTGAGGCCATAGCAGAAGACAGTTTCCCAAGGTGCCATGCACTGGGACTGAACCCAGAACCATGTAGTCAGGAAGCAAGTTTCTTACCACACAACCACTCGTGCATCTGTATGTATGTATATATAATATATATATATATA
>NC_069008.1:11245089-11246698 GCF_001194135.2 Octopus bimaculoides | reverse complement strand
TGTGTATAGAGGAATATATTATTTTGTTTAAAAGAGTTCCAACACTGTCTGTTTTTTTATGTTTTATTTATATTCCTGCAGAACTAATGTGGGGTATAGAATATGGAATATACAATATATAATATAATATACAATATACAATATAAAATAAAATAAAATAAAAATGGATGGCACCATGAAATAAAGTATTGAATGTAGATGAAATATTGAGTATTCAATATAAAGGATCAAATATATAAATATATAAATATAAATATATATATATATATATAGCTGTATAGAGAAGAAGGCTTAAAGTGGATGGAACCTGTGGAAGACGTGGGATGAAATACCTAGGGTCAAATCTGAAGTTGTTGAGCCTCACAGGGGAGATGACAATAAACAAAGGGGTCTGACAAAATGAAGTTCTTGAGAAGACCTGCCCACCTCAACAAAACTGAGTTCTGGAAGCACTGTATATCATGCACTCTCCACAACACTTTATGTTAATCTCCCCCACTCCCTCAATGAACAAAACTACATCTTATCATGCATTATGCTCTCTCTCTCTCTCTCTCTCTCACTCTCCCATCCTCCTCCTCTTACCTACATTGCAATCCTGCCATTCCCCACAGATCTGCGTTCACTCCCTTTCCCCTCCCCCTCCCTTCTACCTTCTACTCTCCTTTTACACTGTGGGAATTCCTTGCTTACTCACCCTGTCCAGTAATCTCTACCACTTCACTTATATTCACCTCCCTGTACATTGAGGTTACACCTTGCTACATCTTCATCATCATCCCACCTTTCCCTCCACTGACTTGGATAGCCATGTATCTCATCTATATTAAGGCACCTGTTTCTGTCCTACTATCATAGCTTAACATCTCATCACCATCTGGCACAAAGCCACCTCCTTCAATACTATTCCTCTCTGAGTCGAGGGGTCTTTACCTTTGTCTTGCATATTACTTGGTGACCTCATTGGTGTTGGTGCCACTTAGAAAGCACCCTGTCCACATTACAAAGTGGTTGGCTTTTGGAAGGGTAGTAGAAACCATGTGAAAGCAGAGAGAAAAGCTTGGCACAGTCCCCTGGCTGACCATCACCTGTCAAACTATCAGACAAATACCAGCATTGAAAACAGTCATTAAATGATGAAGATGTTGATGCTGCTATGTAGGATAAAGACACCCTTTGGTTATGAATGACCATCGGATTGCACCTAGAAAGTTCCCCTCCTAGGAAAAAGTCTGGGCAAGTTTGTTTATGGAAGACCAACAGTCGCCCATGCATACCAGCCTCCCCTTTTGTTTGATATACAGTTTTGCCAACCCACCACCCTGGCAAAGTACTGTATTTTATTAACCCCAGAAGAAGAAAATTCAAAAATGACCATTGTAGGATTTGAACTCAGAGTACAGAGAGCTTGAACAGAAACTACAAAGCATTTCCTCCAACACTCACTATTCTGCTTACCCAATGGCATAGATTAGTATTTTATCTGACAACTCTGAAAAGGAGATGAAGAGCAAAGTTATCAGTGCTGGGGATTGAACTCAGAATGTAAAGACCCAGAAGAAATACTACAAAGTATCTTGTCTAGTGCTCTAACCATTCAGCCACTCTG
>NC_069008.1:11237589-11240089 GCF_001194135.2 Octopus bimaculoides | reverse complement strand
GCAGTGTTTCTATAGCCAGATGCCCTTCCTAATGCCAACCACTCCGAGAGTGTAGTGGGTGCTTTTTACATGCCACCAGCACAGGGAGTCAGTCAGGTGGTACTGGCAATGATCCACATATGCATGGTGCTTACTGTGTGCTACCAGCACCGGAACCAGTCAAGTGGCATATATATATATATATATATATATATATATATAATACTTTGTCGTTCATAATGTAGGCATTTGAACTTGAAGGCACTGCAGCAGCTGGTCCCAAAGCTAAATAGTGAGGTCATCATGCAGTGACACTTGTTTAGGGATGAGCATAGCTTTCAATGCCAAAGTTTGGTGCAATTCCTTCCAAGATCTTCCAGATATATTACTGCATATTTTTCCAATCTTCATTCTCAGAAGCAGAATCCTAACTTTTTCAGCCTTTCTCAGAAGCTTATCAGTTGCATTGAAGCAATCTTCTTTGTGTAACAGCATTGGATTGCTTCAAGTTCTACCATTAATTTTTCAAAAAGTGGTAACCGCAATAATCTAACCTGGATGGCTGAAGACAAATGTTGTCAAGAACCCCATCATGGTTTCCTGCTCTCTGAAAGAATCCATGTGGCTAACTGTCTACATTTCAATACCATTTTAATAAAATGCACATGCAAAAATGTATCATTACTCATGCTAATAGCCACATGATAGACTGATTATAACTTTGGGTCTGCAATCCCTTCCCAGCCATTGTATTCTGTGTGAATTACTCAACCAACAAAGCATACTGGTTTCGTTTCTTTTTAGCCTCTGCTTTCAAGGCCCATCTCTCACAACTATGCACTCTCAATGACTGCACACATACATATAATTCAATGGCTACCTTATAAGCTAACCAATATATGTGAGCCAGCTCATCTGGAGTTTTCCTTTATATTTTAATTTATCCTTGTCTATTCCCTCTTCTCTTACAACTCTGCTGAAATGGGCAATGCTCAGAATGTCATCTTTTATTCTTTCTACCTCTCCAAGTATCAACCTACGAATTTTGTTTGTGAAGTTATCTTGTCTTTTTGTTTATGTTACATTTTTTGTTTCTTTTTGGCATTTTCATTTATTTCGTCTGTCTTTTTCCTTCCCCTCCTCTCTCTCTCTCTCTCTCTCTTTCTCTCTCTCTCTCTCTCTCTCTCTCTCTCTTTCTCTCTCTCTCTTTGTATGTAGGACTTTCCTTTGAGTTTAATTTATGTTCTTGAATGTTAAAGCTGGTTGCTAACAAATCAGCAAGACTTTTTGAGGTAAGAGAGTTCTTAGTGTTTGTAAATCTGTGGTTGTTGTTGGTGTGTTGGTTGAACTGTTGAAGCTTACATCAAATTGTGTGCCTCTATTCACATATGAATCTCACTGTGCTACTAGTAGATTAAATTTGGAGAATCTGTGTCAATTTGTTTTGTTCTTTTTCCATGAAACCGAGTATTTCTAGGTTTTGTGCAACTTTGCTGGTACACAACCTAATGCAAGTATGACGATATGTATATATAACATAAAATGATAACTCTAAGGTCTACAAAATTATGTAGGAAATATTACAAGATGCCAAATGTTATATACAAGTTAAGAGTGTTTGTGACCTTGCTTATATGAGGAAAATAAATTTTCTGTTTGTCAAAGTTTCTATTTTCAGCAAACATTGAGTATTGATATATTTATCTCATCATAAATCAAAATATTTGCTAAAATATCCAACAGCTAAAAACACGTAGTTATGTTTTATGTTTCTGAAGAAAACTTCTCCTCTTTTTGCTGTCATATGTCAAAAAGACAGGTGAACAAATGACTGCTAACCTAATGCAATTGTGTTCTTTACATCTCTGCATTTTTTGAATTGCTGTGTGTCTTATTCATTCATTCATTCATTCATTCATTCATACATACAGACATGCATACATGATGATGGCTGGAAACTCATTTGCAAGTATTGCCATCACCTGATCGAAAGTCCCACACATGTGATGGCTACAACCAGCCATTTTTGTGACAGGTCTTACTTTTTCTCAAGCGATGCTTCTGCATGATGATTTTTTATAGTGTGGAAAGGATTTGCTCAGATCTAATCCCACTCTCTGAACATGGACAACATAAACTCGAAAAGGACAACTAGTCTGCATCATCGAATATTGTGTGCTGCAAGTTTTCTTTCAGAGTTTCCTCTCCTAGAGAGGTGTTGTAAGAACATACAAACATACATACATACAAACAAACATACAAACATACAAACAAACATACAAACAAACATGCATACAAACAAACATACAAACATACAAACAAACATACAAACATACAAACAAACATACATACATACATACATACATACATACATACATACATACATACAAACAAACATACATACATACATACATACATACATACATACATACATACATACAAACAAACATACATACATACATACAAACATACAAACAAACATACATACATACATACATACATACATACATACATACATACA
>NC_069008.1:11233586-11236140 GCF_001194135.2 Octopus bimaculoides | reverse complement strand
ACATACATACAAACAAACATACAAACATACAAACAAACATACAAACAAACATACATACAAACAAACAAACATACATACAAACAAACATACATACAAACACACATACATACATACATACATACATACATACATACATGCATACATACATACATACATGCAAATCAAATTAAATTGGCATTAGTACCTATCACCATAGGTGTATTAGGTTACATGCCAACAAATTTGAACAAAAAGCTAGAATTATCGGTTTCATAGAAACAAGCAATAGAAACTGATGCAGATTCTCCAAATCCAATCTATTAGTGGCACAGTAAAGATTTGTAAGACATTTCAAAGATTCTCCATCTGAGATTCCTATGTGAACAGATGCACAAACTTGGCTGTATTCATCGACAGTTCAACTAACACAACAACTCAACCACATATTTACAAACATTGGGAACTCTCTCAACTCTTTCTCTCTCAACTCTTTCTCTCTCAACTCGTTCTCTCTCCCTTTAATCATTTCCTCTTTCATCAACGCTGTCTTATTTTTTCCCTCAATTCCTCCTTTGTATTCCATTCTCTCTCCACCATTGTCCAGCCTGATTCTAACCTTTCTCACAATGCCTTTGGGTTCTAATTCTCTATTTACGTATAACTTGTTTCTATACCTTTGACTTGTTTATCTGTTACATGTCTCTCATCATTCAGGGCCTAATGCTTCGCAATCTATCAGCTATTTTCCTCGTAGAGTTACATATACTATTCAATTGTCCTTGATTTGTTTGTTTTGATTTTTTTTATTCCAGGAAAAATATATTCACTTTTTAATTTTTTGTTGTACATCTCAATTTTTGTAATTGTTTATATACTTGTTGTTGCCCCATTTCATTCTCCTTTCCTCATGACGCTATTCCCTTGCAACTTTTGTTATGAATTTACCAGCACTCTGAAATGGGTCGTCCTGTTTTTGATAAAATACTGAAATGCCTTGGTTTTTATTCAAAAGATGATGAGGGATGAGGACTGTACATATATGATAATTTTATTTTGTTTCCCAAATAAAAGAATATATGGATACAGACACTTAAATTTTTGAAAAAACTCCTAAAGACGTGTGAGACCCAGGATTTTAAAGTATCCATCAGGGCCACTCAATGCAACAGAGTCAATCTGAGAATCATGGAGGCCCTCCTTATGAACAAACTGAAACCAACCATTCATAACAGGAACTAGCTGGAGTAGACAGGATACTATAGCAATACCAGTCTGTACATGTCACCTTGCTCCCCCCCCCCATATGTCTGAGCAATGACTTTTCCATCCCTCACTTCTCCAAATGTCCTGAAGAAGATGTTATGACCCCAAAATACAGAAATACAAGGTAAAACTGCAACTTTGGTTTGTTTCCTTTTCCTTTTGTAGTTTACTTTGTACCATCTAGCATTGTACTGGCCTTACACAATAAATTATATATAATCAATGAGGGAGACCTCTGAATGGTAGCTAGACTGGTTAGAAATAGAATAAGGTTCCCCACAAATTACATCTGTATGTATGTACATATCAGCCAATATGAAGATCTCTACATAGTAACTAGTTCTGATAGAAACAACAGCCAAATCTACCTGAAATCACATCCTAATGTCTTATGTATGTAAGAGTTAATAAAGGAGAATTCTGCATGTTAAACTAAACTTGATAGAAATAACAACTAAATTATTGCCTACTTTTATGTGTGTGTGCGTGCGTGTAAGTAGAGTGACAGCCTTGCGTGTATGTATGTGTGTATGTGTATGATCCAATGAAGGAGATATCATTTCATAGTTAGAATGATAGAAAAAATAGGTAAATCTCCCTCAAGACACAGCCTATTGTTTTCTGTATATCTATCTATCTATCTATCTATCTATCTATCTATCTATCTATCTATCTATCATCATCATCATCGTTTAACGTCCGTTTTCCATGCTGGCATGGGTTGGACACACAGACATGCAGGAAATAAATAAACACCTTTAATTTTTGGTTTGGCAAAAGAGAGCGATAGAATAAGTACTAGGCTTACAAAGAATAAGTCCTGGGGTTGATTTGCTCGACTGAAGGAAGTGCTCCATCACTGAAACTAGTAGAGAGTATATATACATTGGCATAGCTATGTGCAGGTGCATGGCTCGTTGGTTAGAGCATCGAGCTTATGATTGCGAGGTTGTGAGTTCGAATCCTGGACCAGGCTATGTGTTGTGTTCATGAGCAAGACACTTTATTTGACATTGCTCCAGTCCACTCAGCTGTAGAAATGAGTTGCGACATCACTGGTGCCAAGCTGTATCAGCCTTTGCTTTTCCGGACTTGTGCCTCAGATGGTAACTTTCTAGGTGCAATCCCATGGTCATTTGTGACTGAAGGGGGTCTCCGCAATATATATATATATATATATATATATATATGAGTATATGCATATATATATGTACATGTATGTAGATACCTTCATCTACATGTACATATAGATACATAACTGGGTACATGACGTGGCAAAAGAACATGGACAAAATGATAAACGAGGTACAAC
>NC_069008.1:11226962-11231838 GCF_001194135.2 Octopus bimaculoides | reverse complement strand
AGAGAGAGAGACAGAGAGAGAGACAGAGAGAGAGAGAAAAACAATGAGACAGTAGTTACTATCATAGGTAGAACTGCTAGAAAAAGGAGCTAAATCCTCATCAAATCACATGTTTTGTCAAAAAAAAAAAAAAAAGCCACTTTGGAGAATGTGGTTCTAGGTTCTCACTACTTTTGATGACTGGTCTGCTTGACCAAGGCTGAGTTGGGGGCTAATCAGCAACAACAACATCAACAACCACCACCACCACTAATCCATTAAAAGAACTTTTTCACTATACATTTCTCTTTTTATTTTTCTCCTTCCCATTTTCTCTTTGTCTCCCCCTCTGCCTCTCACTACTTCACTCTTACCCCTTTCCTTACCCCTCTCTCATTCTTTATCCCTCCAACTCTTCTTTCTCCCTCCTTCTCCTCCCCTCTTTTCTTCTCTTCATCTCATTCCCTCTCACTGACTCATCCTTCCGGTCATTTTAACATCATAATGAGAAAATTTTCTGCTTCACTTGTTAGAAAATTCATTTAAAGAGAGAAAATACATTTACAGACATATATGTACAAACACTCACAAACATATGTAAGAAGACATGCACACACACACACACACACATCTATGTGTGTGTATGTGTGTGTGTGTGTGTGAGTGCATATGTGTATGAATGTATGTGTGTATATGTGTGTGTGTGAGTGCATATGTGTATGAATGTATGTGTGTATACACACACACACACATAGATAGAAAGATAGATAAGGTAGATAGAGATAGACATATAGATAGAGATATAGATAGATAGATAGATAGAGAGAGAGAGAGACAGACAGACAGATAGTCAAACAACCAAATAAATGTGCATTGCGTGTTAGTAAGACATAGTTCTTGAATGCAGAAGATTTTCAGAAGACTTGAAAGAAATGAGGTGAACATGTTCTGATGGTTGCACATTGTATGTTTGTACAAATGACCGTATAAATGTGCTGATAGAAAATCTGGGCATAAGGTGTATCAGATGTAGTGTGCAAGAAAGGAGACTGGTCCTGACATGTGATGCGTATGGATGAGGAAAGCTGTATAAAGAACTGACGATCACTAAATGTGGCTGGAACTTGTAGACAAAGAAGACCTGGGGACACATGGGATGAAGTGATCAAGACTGATCTCAGGACACTGAGTCTCACAGAAAAAGTAACAAAGGACTGAGATATCTGGTAAAGCAAGGTTCTCAAGACCCACCCATCCCGGTGAAACTGACTTCTGAAAACACTGTTGTGTATACCTTTCTTTCGTCTGTTATTTGATTCAGTCAATTGTGACATGCTGGAGCACTACCTTGAAGAATATGCAGTCAAATGAATCAATCTCTGTTGGTTTAAGCCTGGTTCTTATTTCATCAGTCTGTTTTGCCAAACCACTAAGTTATGTAGACATAAACACACCAACACTGGTTGTCAAACAGTGGTGGGAACTAATGCTGACACAATGACACATATGCACACACTCACTCATGATGTACTTCTTTCAGTATCTGTCTACCAAATCCAATCACAAGACTTTGGTTGACCCAAGGTCATAGTAGAAGACATTTGCCCAAGGTTCCACACAGTGGGATTGAACTCGAAGGTATGTAGTTGGAAAGCAAACATTTTACCACACAAACACACCTGTAATATATATATCTTTAGATGACAGATGTATGCAAACATACATGCATAAACACAACAGGTTAAATAAATAACAATCCAGAGAAGAAGTCTTCAGCAGTCACATAGAGCAGTTTACTTAGGCAGCTTCTATGGTTTGTTTAACTCTCCAGTTTCCATTCTGTGTAAGTTGCCTCTTCGGTGCCTCATCACTAAGGTGGTGGAAGTGTATCAGAAGGAGCACCAGAAAAAAAAGTGCACATAAGAAATAGCACCCATATGGGACTCAAGCTTAAAGAGGATGGGGGAAAAGGAATAGCTTAGCATATTTGTATACACAAACAAACATGCACACACATTCACATGCTAACATACATATAAACACATGGTGGGATTGTATGTTAGTCCCAATAGTTATGTATAGTTGATACTCAGTGTTGAAAAAATATTTATTGTAGCATATTATATACATCTTACAAAACTTAAGCCAACACTTATATAGTAATAACATTAATGATTCATAGGGTGGTGAGCTAGCAAAATTGTTAGTACATAGGGTAAAATGCCTAGTGCTATTTCGTCTGTATTTATATTGTGGGTTCAAATTCAGCTGGGGTTTTAGTTTTATGGCATATAAGTACAAGTTGAACACTGGGGTCCATATAATCAACTTAGCCCTTCCCCAAAAATTGCTGGCTGTGTGCCAAAATTTGAAACCAGTATAAATAATTCATACCAGAGCCCTTCCTTCCAAAACTGCTGGCCATGCCAAAATCTGAAACCAATATTAATATTTTGTGCCAATTTGGATGCAAGACCAGCAATTCTGAAGGGAGGGTGTGAGCTGGTTACATCAATCCTGGTACTTTTCTTTATAGATTTTTATTTTCATTTTTATCTATTATAACATCAACCCACAAAAAGATGAAAGTTAAGGTCAATCTTGGTAGAATTTGAACTTGAAATGTAAAGATTTGGAAGAAATACTGCTAAACATGTTGTTCGCTACATGAACAATTCTACCAACTTTGCTGTTCTGATAAGATAATAAAAAAATAGATATTCTTGAGTCATATGGACTCATAGGGCCAGTTTCCCAATTACCATGTTGCATGGATTGGCCCTGGATGGGATGCTGCTCCATCACAGGGTTACACATTTTTACCAGCTGAGTGGACTGGAGCAACGTGAAATGAAGTGTTTTGCTCAAGAACACAAAGCATTGCTCAGTCCAGGAATTGAAACCACAATCTTATGATCATGAGTCCAACATACTAATCACTAAGCCATCTGTTTTAATTATAACAACAACAACAATAACAATAACAATGGTTTCTAATTTAGGTAGAAGGCCAGTAAATTTGAGAGGAGAGAGAGAATGAGTCAATCACATTAACGCCAGTACTTGAATGGTCCTTTATTTAATTGACTTCAACAAGATAAATGACAAAGTCACTCTCAGCAGAAAAAAAATCTCTCCATGGCCAATACCCACTCTGCCTCCATGAAGCTGATGTAAGCCAATCACAAACGCATCATGGGCTGCAAAGTTCAAAGTTGAAGGCAGAAACAAAGAAATTCATTTTTACAGTCCAGGACCAGAGCCTTTACACAAAAAATTATCAAGCTAACATCCTCAAAAAAAAAGGAACAGATCGTAAGTGCAGAGTTTGTAATGCCCATGATGAAACAATAAACTATATAGTGTCTAGATACGCAACCCTGGCTCCATTTGACTATAAAGCTACACACAGCAGGGTTAGCTAATACATTTGCAAAATTTTGTTTAAAAACCTCAGTGCTGAACATGTGAGAAGCTGGTATGAACTCCAACCTGAACTTGCAAATGAAAGTAATGATATGATCATCCTTTGGGACTTTACAGTGTATATTGATTGCACAGTTAATGCCAACTGCTCAGATATTATTATAAAGATGCTAAAAGCAAAACCTGCCTACCTGTAAAGACGACACCAATATACCTGCCAAGTAATAAGATAAACATGTCAAATATAGAAGCCTGGAAACTGAAATAAAGCAGATATGGCACTGAAGACAGAAACAATACCTGTTGTATCTGTGTTGAACAATAACATTACGCTACATGCCTGCCCTAGATTACTGGTTATCACTTGGTAGCTATTGACCCCTGAAGGAACGAAAGTCAAAGTCGGCCTCAGTGGAATCTGAACTCAGAACATACATTCTAGTGTCATCTATATGTATGTATATATCAGCCAATGGAGAGATCCCTACATAGTAACTAGTTCTGATAGAAACAACAGCTAACTCTACCTGAAGTTATATCCTAATGTTTTATGTATGTATGTATGTATGTATGTACGTATGTATGTAAGAGTTAACAAAAGAGACTCCTATATGCTAACTAGACTTGATAGAAATAGCTACCAAATCTTAGCAGCACTTCATCTGGCATGCTAATGATCCTACTAGCTCTCCACCTTAATTATAATAATAATAATAATCCTTTCTACTAAAGGCACAAGGCCTGAAATTCTGGGGTAGGGTACTAGTCGATTACATCAACCCCATATAATAATAATAATAATAATAATAATAATAATAATAATAATAATAATAATAATAATAATACAAAATCAGCACTCCTGCTTACTGGTTTGGACATCATCTTGAGTCAGTCGTTGAAGGTAAAAATGTCACTATCGTCTGGAATTTTCCAGTAAACACCAACAGAATGATTCAGACTAATTGACCAGACATAGTCATTAAGGATAGGGAAGAAAATACTTGTAGACTAATAGATGTAAGTGTTACCACTGATAAAAATATATCTGTAAAGGAATTTGACAAATTAAGTAAATATAAGGACCTGGACATTGAAATACAAAAAATGTGGCAGCTTAAAGCAAGAACTGTTCCTGGTATTGTGGGTGCCCTTGGTATGATAAGAAAGGGATGTCAGAAATGTCTAGATAAGATCCCAGGAGAACCATGTCTCAGAAAAATTCAAAAGATTGTGCTGACAAGTACTGCCCACATCCTTAGAAAAACCCTATCAATTTAAATGTCTGTGTTGTATTACATGAAAATATCTCGCTGCTGCCCCTGCCACTTGCCCTCCTCAAGCTTTCAGTCATACTCTAACACCTCTTAGCCTTCACTTGCCCTAAGACCCTGATTGTGTCTCAGCAAGTGACTGTAACAAACATGCAGATTAAAAGTGAATAATAATAATAATAATAATAATAATAATAATA
>NC_069008.1:11223443-11226887 GCF_001194135.2 Octopus bimaculoides | reverse complement strand
ACAAAACATTTCACCTGCTGTTGTAACAATTTTGCCAGCTCACTGCCTTTTAAATAATAATAATAAAATGCCCGGATGCAGTACCAGGCAGTGACTCTCATGGCTTCTGATCTTAATTGATTGACAGTGTCATCATGTACATTGTTTTGTCTTGGTATAAAAGATGGGCTACAGCAAATATTCTGTTTAATACCACAGATTTGCTTGTCAGTTGTTTGACCTTAACCAGTTGAGCATGTCCCTTGGTGGCTGACGATATGTGCATGTTGGAAGGCATGGACTTGCCTCTCCAGGTGCTGAGTTGCAAGCCCACTGACTTTTCCACTTTAATTTTAGCTCCTGTCACCGCTTCATATTCCTGTAGTGTTTCACCAATTAGGTCCGTATTCCTTTGGTTCGACACTATGATAATAGTGACATCATCAGCATAAGCAGACACACTTCTCCCATATTATAGATCATGTGGGACACCCCTCAAATAATAATAATGATAATAATGATAATAATGATAATAATGGTATTTAATACGAGTGCTTTGTTCGTCATCCTTAAACAACCCTTATTCAGGGACTTTTTAACAACAACAGATTGGTGCTTGGGTGTTAAGTGTCTTCCATGATAAGTTAACATCCAGATACCAAAGCTTATAATTTACTCAAAGAGACCCTGTGAGACCTCCAACAACAGGTTGCTGTCACTCGTGCAGGATAAACAAGAGCAAGTAAGACTGAAAGCTCTGAGAATTAAAAAACATCAATAAAAATAATAATAATTCAGGTACAAGGCCAGCAACTTTCAAGGAAGGTGTTGCGGTAACACTATTATTGAAGTGAAACTTTAATTAGCTGAGAAGAATGAAAGGCAAAGCTTCCCTTGTAAGATATAAAATCAACATGTAAAGAGCTTGAACAATTTCCACATGGTGCTTCATGTGATTCTCTAATGATTCTGAAATTCACTTTTTCAATATAATAATAATTATAAATGTTAACTGCAGGATTATTATTATGAGAGGGTGGAGGTGGGGAGAAAGAGAATGAATAAAGGGGGAGTATTGTGTGTGTGTGTGTGTGTGTGTGTGTGTGTGTGTGTGTGTGTGTGTGTGTGTGTGAGTGTGTGTGTGTGCATAGGCATAAAAATTAATAAAGAAACACTTTATAAGAATCTTGCAAAATTAATCCTGAACCAAATTAATGCTTCTTAAAGAGCCTTGGCTTAAAAGGTATGATTAAAGGTTAAGTCTTCCTCTCATTGCATATCAGAAGGGATTAACAATTAAGATGACATTAATAGGAAGATGTGAGAAAAGGAGATGGTGAGATGGCTTCGTTTGAAGCTAAGTGACTGGTGTTTGAGAAGATGGGTCTGATGTTGAGAATAAAGGGTAATAATGAAGAATAAAGATGTGATTGTATGGTTCGCTATTTACTTCTGGAGACAACTTCTTGAAGTAAATATCTAGAAAGGGTTTAAATGAACTCTTCTTATTCTTGTAATAATTGACCTTGTAGCAGTTGAGACTATCAGAAATTTAAGCAAGCCTCTCTGTATCAGAATCTTACTTCTGTAACTTTGCATAAAAGCATTCTTCAATGAGACAAAACACAAAAGCTGGTTTGCCAGTAGCATCTCTAAGCCCTGGCCTGTTTCCTCAAAATACCTTAATTTTTTCCCCAAGATAAACCAATCTTACCTGCATTAAATATTTGCTGTAGTAAATAGTTTTCTCGTCTTCTTGAATAAATGTTTCCAACATTTCAGGAAACTCTCTCACAGCCTTGTAGCCTCTAAGAACTTTGGTAGCAGTCTGGTAAACATTGGGGAACCTTATTGCATTAGGATCTTATCCCTTTAACTCTGCCTTCCCATGGTTCAATGAAAGAGAAGGCATCAACCAACACTTCCTTGGATTCTCCTCAAATGCCATCATTTTTCTCAGAACGAACCAGTCTTGTCTATTTTAAATATTTGCTCAGGCAAATAATTTTCTTTATCTTTTGTCTTTTACTTGCTTCAGTCATTTGACTGTAGCCATCCTTGGGCACCACCTTGAAGGGTTTTAGTAGAACAAATTGACACCAGGATTTTTTTTTTTTTAAGCCTGCCATTTATTTTATTGGTCTCTTTTTGCCAAACTGCTAACTTATGGAGATGAAAATACACCAACACCAATTGTCAAGTGGTGGTGGGGGGACAAACAGAGACGCACACACACACATGCATGTGCACACACACACAGCGTGCTTCTCTCAGTTTCTGCCTATCAAATCCACTCACAAAGCTTTGGTCAAGGCTATAGTAGAAGACACTTGCCCAAGGTGTCATGCAGTGGGGCTGAACCTGGAACCAGGTGGTTGGGAAGCAAGTTTCTTACTACACAGCCACACCTGCACTTATTCTTTTGGAATAATTTTGTCAAACACCACAGGAAAGTCACTTGCAACACTTGCCTGACCAAAGCAAAACACTTATTGTTTCAGTTTACACTTTAATACTGTATAAATGTGTCTTCCTCTAAAACCATTGAACCAAATCTAATTTTTAACAAATTCTTCCTCACTTACTGGAAATGCAGCTTTTGCATCATTGAAAAGGCTGAACATTTTGTTCCACTAAACCAAAGTTAATAAGCATATTACATTGACTCTGATCTACAAATAGCCTTTCCATTTGACTAATTAAACAATCACATTGATTAGTGATGATTGAAGCATTCAATAGGAAAGAGCCTTTTACATGCTCTAGTATTCTAACTTTATCCTTTAAAATCACCCTGATCTTTGACCGACTGTTCCCTAATGCTTTCCCAAGGTTCACTGGTATTTCACCTCTCTTAGATTGCTCCATTATTGCTACTTCAATTTAACTTGTAATTGTATTCCTTTTCCTTTTGTATACATCATCATCATCTGTGTTGGATTTACACTTTGGAGATATGGTTATGGTGGGGAAACACAGGGAAAACTTAATCAACAAAATAAAAATAATGCATACCACACAATATAGATTAGCAACAGAGGTAGTATTAATACCAAAATCTCCACTTAAACATGGATGTTCTGTTAGAACAAGCTATACTGCAGTAGATGCCATGAAAGAAACTCTCATATTGGCTTTTTGGTATAAAATGCACTCTTGCAGTTCTATATTTAAGAAATGAGGAATTATGCACATTATTTACATTATTTACATTTGACAGATATGTGTCCTCATCTTGTTTGTTGTTAACACAATGTGTCAGCTGATATATTCTCCAGCCTTAATCAGGTGTCTTGGGGAAATTTTGAACCTGGGTTCTCATTCCTAAGGTATTTTTCAATGTTGTTGTTATTATTATTATTATTATTATTATTATTATTATTATTATTATTATTATTATTATTTTATTATTATTATTCAGGTCACTGCCTGGAATCGAACTCGGAATCTTGGGGTTAGTAGCCC
>NC_069008.1:11212490-11217604 GCF_001194135.2 Octopus bimaculoides | reverse complement strand
ATATATATATATATATATATATATATATATACACACATATGTATGTATGTATGTATGTATGTATGGACAAAGTTGACTCCAACATCAAGATCAACTTCATTTTGCTGGGGCAGAATTTTGCCAGCATGCCTTCATGCTTGCACTCCTCTAAATATAAACCTTACCTGTCCTGTCATTGTGGTTTGTGACATGGGGCAAAGCAGGCCTTGCAGAGCAGTCAAGAAAACATGTAGTAAATGATCCACAAGCACTTGAATAAATTGAGTTCCTTTCACCAAAATGTTTGCAAGGCACCAGCTGGCCACAAGAGCCATGTGTGTCCATAGAACATAATTACCAATGTATTTTACTGAACCCTCATTTGTCATTCACAACAAGAAAATCCATCATACACATACAAACACACCCACACGCACACACACACACAAACATATATATCATGTTGAACTGTTAATCACTACACATTTTTTCTCTCTCTGTTTTTTCATTCTGTCTGCATGTTTTTTCCTCTCAACCCTTTCTGCTGAAGAGCGTAGGCTCAAAATGTCAGACATTTCCATTCTTCCCAAGCAGCAAACTAATACACCTGCTTGTTGTTCCCTCACCTGTTTTCGTTTTTTGTTTTCATCTGTAGTGAACCACAATCCATCTGTTGTTATTTGTTTATATATATAACGTGTATCTATATAGCTTCTGCAACCAAATCCATTCACAGAGTTTTGGCTGGCCTACTCTTATTGGTTATAGTAGAAAATACTTGCTATGCAGTGAGATTGAATGCAAAACCATGTGGTTGGGAAACAAGTTTTCCAATCACACAACCACATCTGTGTTAGCTTCACCTGTATCTGCCTTCCTTTCTGTCTATCCATCTATTTGTCTATCTATCTATTTACTGATTTACCCATCTACCTACATGTGTGTGTGTGTGTGTGTGTGTGTGTGTGTGTGTGTGTATATATATATATATATATATATATATATATATATATATATTTGCTTGCAAAGACCTATTGAGGCAAGTGTAAACAAATCAAAATTGCTGACATGGCTGATGACAGTACTACCTGATTGGCACTCATGCCAGTGGAACATTAAAAGCACATCTAAGCGTGATCATTGCCAGGGCCATGGATTAGCCCCCATGCCAGTGACCATTCAAGCATGATCGTTGCCAGCATCACTTTACTGGCACATGTGCTGATGGCAGGTGAAAAACAACATTCGAGTGTGGTCATTGCCAGTGCGCTGGACTGGCTCCCGTGCAGGTAGTATGTAAAAACACCTTTTGAGCGTGGTCATTGCCAGAACCACCTGACTGGCCCTCATGCTGGTGGCACATAAAAGCACCCACTACACTCTTGGAGTGGTTGGTATTAGGAAGGGCCTCCAGCTGTAGAAACTCTTTCAGATCAGATTGAGCCTGATGCAGCCATCTGGCTCACCAGTCCTCAGTCAAACCGTCCAACCCATGCCAGCATGGAAAGCAGATGTAAAATGATGATGATGATGTGATGATATATATATATATATCAAAACCTATATGCAGAAAGAGAGAGAGATACCTACAGTTGCTGGCTGGCTGACTGGATGGATGGATAGACAGACAGACAGACAGATACATACCTACACAGATTGGGATGATAATTAGATTGATAATTAGATGATAATTAGATGATAATTAGATTGATAGATAGGATGATGCATTCATAGATTTATCATACACGGCAAAAGGCTTTTACAAGTCAGTGATGCTAATAGCAAGAAAACTCACAATAGGAAATGGTGTATCAAAGACGAAGATAGCTATAAGCTTTATGAAGAGAAAGATAAAACAGAAAGATGAAAATAATGCTGTCATAGCTGCTTACACAAGAAAACAACAGATATTAATTAAACAAAGTGAATGAAATGATCAAAGTGACAATCTTGTTACAGATGTAGAATCTCACCACTATTAATGTCTGATGTAAAAATATAAAAAATATAAACAATTAATAAAGAGTCTGGAAAATAACAAAAAACATTTTGGGACAGATGATATAACAGCTGATCTTAGTAAGATTCTTGAAGGAACCTCAGTGAAATTGTTACTGTATCTGTGCTCTATATAGAACTTGAATGTCTTAAATGAAATTTATGACCAAATGACTAGACTAAGTCATTTTTCATTCCATGGAAGGAAAATTAGAAGCAGCTATGCATTAAGAAGTTTGTTTCCCAACCATACGGTCTCAGGTTCAGTCCCACTGTATGGCAAGTGTCTTCACTTAATAGCCTTATGCCAATCAATGCCTTGTGAGTGGATTTGGTGGAATGGAAACAACAGCCCATTACACACACACACAGATATATATTCCATTCCATTTATTAGAAAATCTTTTTATTAATTTATATCAATTTTATTATTGTCTTCCATAATATTTTAAAGTTTTGACTTTGTATTCCTATAAAAATGGTATGTCAAGAATTTATTATTTAACAAAGACTTTCTTTCACCTAAGGATGTGGATTAAATTAGGCATTATTTCGAAGGATATTTTGCATTTTGCATTAATGCAGGCATGTAAGTAATTTATTCATTATTAAATATATTATAAATAATTTACATGTTTTTAAGTTACAAAATAATTAGTCGTGAAATTAGAATTTTCTTATTGTTAAATCAAATTTCATCAAAGTATTTGTCGTTTGTGACTTTATACACTCCTTATCATTTTTTCTTGTATTATACTGTATATTCTATATGTTTTGTTGACTGATACATTAAGGGGCTTTTAAATTAGTACCACTGGTTTACTTCAATCCATATATTGTAAATTATATATATATATATATATATATAGTGCAAGAGAGTTAGGGGTTGAGGATTCAACCCACTAAGGGATAGTATCTATCGAATATACTGCTGGGAGGGTACACAATTATTGTTACACTAGTGTTATACCAAGTGCAATAGGCCTAGTGAATCATGCATGTACCGCCATTACATCATTTTCATCTGCTAATTACTCCAGCGCACAGGAGCTATAGAGATAGAATGGGGCATGCCAACGCTAGGCCGAAACAGCTGTAAGTTCCTGTATATTCTCCAATTGCTAAATGTACTTTATATTTATATTTGTAACCTTAATTGTTAATATGACATGGTATGTCATAAGCATCTGTATATTGTGGTTTTTGTCATTTTAGTTATAAAATAAACAAATTAATCAATGGAATACACTGTCTGCAAGTCGATGGATACTGCATATTCTCCTCCATTTTCTTATTGCTATGTATATATATACACACACACACACACACACACATATATTCTTTACTAGTTTCAGTTCAAGAGCTGTGGCCATACTGAGGCACTGCCATTAGCTTTGCTACACTTCCACTAAACCTCCTCTAATATGTGACATTTGGCGGATGTGGGAGTTTGACGTTGCTGCCCTCATCTGTGTTTCTTGTTGTGAGGTAAAGTTCATTTGGAACTCTTGACAGAAGGTGGACTAGTTTTGTTTTGAAAACACCTACATTCACTCCAGATAGGTGTATACACACACACACACACACACACACACACACACACACACACACAAACACACACAATGTTACTGTTGTTTTAGCCCCAGGAAAATATTATATATGGACACAAACTGTGTGTTGATAGCCAGCTGGAAAAGATTTTTCCTGAGGCTAAAACAACAGTAACATCATCCTTTACAGGACTGCCACATTATGTTGGCATATAAAGATTACGATTTGGTACTCTTACTGTATATCTCTCACTCAGAGATTTAAAACAAGTATAGCCTGAGGCTCTAGGAATTGGACTCGCAACCTCATGACTGAGCCAGCTACTCCAATCACTTAATGTTAAATGTGAAACATAAATTTCAGAGGGACAAGTTGGTTTTTGAAATGGAATGGAAAAAGAATAAAATGAAGGATGTTTATTTAGAAAGCTAAACAGTGTAAGGAAAAATTATTTATTGCTTTTATTCATTATCAAATAGCTTTTGATTCTGTTCTTCACAATAAATTATGATTAGAAGTTGCAGAAATGAAGTTCTCTGAACATTTTATAGGTGCAGGTGTGGTAGTGTGGTTAGAAGATTGGTAAGAACATGATTCTGCATTCAGTCACACTGTGTGGCACTTTAGCATGTGCCTTCTACTATAGCCTTGGGTTGACCAAAGTTTTATGAATGGATTTGGTAGATGGAAACTGAAAGATCTCTATTGTATATATACATACATATGTGTGTATGTGTGTGTGTATGTGTGTTTAGCAAGAGAGATTGATAGAATAAGTACCAGACTAAAAAGAAAAAAATAATTACTGGAGTCAATTTATTCAACTAAAAATTCTTCAAGGCAGTGCCCCAGCATGGCTGCAGTCTAATGACTGAAATAAGTAAAAGATCAAAGATAGAAGATTTTATAGAAGGATTAAAATTGGCCAACAATAAATATTAAAACTTCAGTTTGTCAGAATGGTTTGCAATTGATCAAAAGGGATACCACAAGGATCTATATCTTTTCTCTTATCAGTTTTCTCTTGCCATCTATGTAGAAAGCATAAAGATGAAAGCTTTAGAAGCTGATGAAAGTACAGTTAAAATCGGTGTAAAAATGGTTGCCAGTATCAGATACGCCAAAGATACTCTCCTTATTGTTGGTAAACTTGAGGATTTCGATAAAGAACGCATAAGAAAAAAGGTGACGAATATTGTTTATTCATTATCTCAGGATCAGGATACACGTATAATGATTGATTTTTTTTCCCTATAAATATTGATTTCTTAAGTAATTGTGCGATAATTGATAATCGAACTGTCAAGTCATGAATGAGAGATTGCTTTGCAGGAAGTTTTATTATAAATTAATATGATAGCAAAGGGAGAAAATAAAGAACTGCAACAACAAAATCTGCTGTTATCTCTTTAAATCGCATTTGGGAAACATCAGAAAGACAATGATCAAGCTGACATTGCTGCACGCATTCATTTTATATATACATACATACATGCATACACACACACACACACACACACACACACACATATATACATACATATACATACATACATAATACATATGTATATATATAAATATATATA
>NC_069008.1:11210045-11211209 GCF_001194135.2 Octopus bimaculoides | reverse complement strand
ATATATACACATATATATATATATACACATATATATATATATATATAGATAGATATATATACATATATATATTTATCAGCTGATGAACGAAATTACTCTGGTAAGAGTAGCATTCATTCCCTAGGTTTTTCAATTTTTCTCAACTGATTAATAGGCTGATTGAGTAAACCAATCAATAACAAACCTAAAATGAATACTGGAAACAGCTGTTAGTTAAATTTACTGCAATAAAGAAATATATGTGGAGGCGCATGGACTAGTGGTTAGAGCAGCAGACTCACAATGGAGGGATTGCAGGTTCAAATGTCAGACTGGGCAATGTGTGTGTTTCTGATTGAAATGCCTAAGCTCCACACAGCTCCAGCAGAAGGTAATGGTGAACTTCTGTTGACTATTTCACCACAACTTTCTCTCACTTGTTTGTCATGCACAGACAGACTGCGTTCTGTTAAGGTGGAGAACCTGAACCCAGTTTCATTGGCATGAAACTGGGAAACCAGCCTTTATGAGCCAAGCATGGCTCCGGAAGGAACAAACAACAACAAAGAAATATATGTAATGACCATTATTTATGCCATGTCTTATATGTATTTATAAATATGTGTGTGTGTGTGTATGCATATATATATATATACATATATACATACATAGGTGCAGGTATTGCTGTGTGCTTCAAAACCACATGGTTCTGAGTTCAGTCTGACTGTGTGGCATCTTGGGCAAGTATCTTCTACTATAGCCTTGTGTTGAACAAGGCCTTGTGAGTGGATTTGTCAGATGGAGACTGAAAGTAGCCCATCGTATATGTATATATATATATATGTGTGTGTGTGTGTGTGCGTGTGTGTGCGTGCATGTGTGTATATATGTATATATGTGCATGTATATATATGTGTGTGTGTGTGTCTGTGTTGGTGTTGGTCTCCCCATCACCACTTGACAACTGGTATTGGTGTGTTTATGTCCCTATAAACTAGTGATTCGGCAAAAGAAACTGATAGAATAAGTACTAAGCTAAAAAAATGTCCTGGGGTTGATTTGATTGACTAAAACCCTTCAAAGTAGTGTTCCAGCATGGCCACAATCAAATGACTGAAACAAGTAAAAAAAGAAAAGAATATATATATATATATACATACATATATATATATATATATATATATA
>NC_069008.1:11208306-11209340 GCF_001194135.2 Octopus bimaculoides | reverse complement strand
CAAAATAATAACCATTCAATAATCATCTCTTCATCCATTATAATAACATGTATATTATATACAAAAAACATCTTACATAAATTATCATTGTTTTAAATTATCATTGTTTTAAATACAAGTTGAACGAAGTTTAAGTTTAAAATAATAATGAAGATAAAATTAGTACATATTTGACCGATGTAATAGTTAAAGCTATACTATTTAAAGCTAAAGACGTTTATTTAATTATAATTAAAGATCAATTGAATAATTTCAGAAAGATACTGAGAGGCTGAAAATGCATTAAATTTTTATATGCTTATAATAGTTTTTGGTTTAATTAAAACAAGTTCAATCTTTTAACAGAAGGGATAAATAGTTTTATTTTATGTATTTACATATCTATGAAAATAAAAATAGAAACAAAGAGATGACACTAGAAAAAAAACAAATGTTATGCAATGAACTTCATTAGCATACGGCTGTTTCTGCTATATGATGAACTTTTAGTTGAGTACCAGGATAACATCCTATAGCTTTCAACAGAGTCCATCACATTTTATTGCAAAAACCGTCGTCAGCTAATGAAGTTCATTACATAAACTTTGTTTTTTCCAGTGTCACTTCCTTGTTCCTATCACCACTCTATACTCATCTAACATTGTGTTCTGAACCATACTATGTATATTGAGTTCTACAGCAGGTTATTAGTCTTGCTATGCCTTAGCAAAACATTAAAATACAAAAGTAAAAATATAAAAATACAATTTCACAAAATAAATGAGTTTTTATTAAAGCTAAATGGAAAATATATTGGTGTATGTATTCAAGAGGTAAGTTTGACATGTATAACGTAAATGAGGAAAAAAGGGAAATAGAAAGAAAAGAAAGGAGATCTCATTACTTCAAGTCTTTTGTATAGAAAAGGGTCTTATTGTGTGTGCTTGTATATATACACACACACACATATAATATATATAATATATATCTAATATAATATAATATAATATAATATAATATAATATAATATAATATAATATTATATTATATATATA
>NC_069008.1:11202315-11207402 GCF_001194135.2 Octopus bimaculoides | reverse complement strand
TATATATATATATATATATATATGTATATATAATATTATTAAAAAATGGCAAAAAATATATATATATATATTTGCACATTTGTATGTATTTGTATGTGTGTGTGTTTTTGTGTGTGTGTGTGTGTGTGTGTGTGTGTCTAGATGTATGGTTGGCAGTCCTGTAACTCAACGACGATGATGATGATGATGAGTTACAGGACTGCCAACCATTTGTGCTCTTGAGTAATAATCTTGTCTAAATTAAAAACTGGTTTGATACACTTCCCAATAGCAATGAAGCACAGTCAAAATTATTCAAAGCATTTAACAAACATTCAAGAAGCTATGCCTTACAAACTTGAAATATATACTCAAGACAAACTGGAGAGGTATCTATAAAACTTAACACACATCTCACAGCCAGAAACATCCAGTTTATCGTTTATTATGCAAGTAACAAGTGCACACACACACACACATGCATAAGTATGTGAGTTTGTGTGTGTGTGTGCGTGCGTGCATGCATGCGTGTGCATGCATTCGTGTGTGTGAGTGTGTGTGTGTGAGTGTGTGTATTATATATTTACATACATTTCTTCTACTTGCTTCAGTCATTAGGCACGGCCATGCTGGGGCACCACCTCCAAGAATTTTTAGTCGAATTAGTCAGTCTCAGTACATTTTATTTTAGGCCCATTATTATTCTATCAGTCTCTTTTGCTGAACAACAAAGTTACAGAGACATAAACACACCAACACCAATTATCAAATAGTAGTGGGAAGAAACACGCATGCACACTCACACATATGATGGGCTTCTTTCAGTTTCCATCTACCAAATCCACTTACAAAGATTTGGTTGGAGCGATGCTATAGTAGAAGACACTTGCGCAAGGTGCCATGCAGTAGGACTGAACCCAGAACAATGTAGTTAGGAAGCAAGCTTCTTATCACACAGCCTCACCTTATATCTATATATATAATATGTACATTTATATTATATGTGTGTGTGTGTGTGTGTATATACACATACATGTATGTGAATATAAATATATATATATATATATATATCCATATGCACACACATACACTGACATATGAAGTGTTGATAGCCAATCTTAAAATGCAGACTTTCAGAAGGAGATGACAGAGAACCGAAATAAGTGGCACATTTTTGTACTTGAGAAGACCCACCAATCACAACAGAATTGAGATCCTAAAACCAAGGTGCCATGTAAAAAGCATTGGTGTGGGTGCTAGTGCCACATAAAAGAATTGGTGATGGTGCCATGTAAAAAGCACCCTGTACAAGTGCTTGGCATTAGGAAGGGCATCTGGCCATAGAAACCAAACCAAAACAGATTATGGAACATAGTACAACCCCTGGACTTGCCAGTTCCTGCTAAGCTGTCTAACCCATGCCAGCATGGAAAACGGATGTTAAATGATGATGTTGATGATGATGATGATGTCTATCTATCTATCTATCTATCTATCTATCTATCTATCTATATATATATATATATTTATTTATTTATTTATTTATTTATGAATTCAGCCAAGTGGCTGTGGTCATGCTGGAGCATCACCGTGACTTTCCGTCTTTATGCTGTGCTCTCTTTATGTTCCTTGCATGGCTCTTCTCCTCCACTTGATATAGTCCAATCAAGAGTTTTGATGGCACATCTGGTGTATAAGAGAATTTGACATCACTGCCTTAAACTGTGTCTCATTTCGAGCCATTGGTTTGTCTGGTATCATGGAGAGGAAAGCGTCGAGTTTTGTTTTGAAGACCTCTATATCCATGTCTTGCAGGTATCTCAAATGTTTTGGCAGGGCATTAAAAAGCTGAGGTCCTCTGAAACCGAGGCTGTTGCAGTACCTTGTTCTTATGTGAGATGCAGTGGACGGTACCCTTGGTACCATGCAGTGGCAACCTGTGCGGGCATTTGTGTAGTACTTGATGCCAAAGTTTGGCACCAGTCCTTCCAGTATTTTCCATATGTATATTATTACATATCTCTCCTGCCTGTGCTCCAAAGAGTAGAGACCTAGTGCCTTCAGTCGCTCCCTGTAGTTCATTTGTTGGACTGTGGCAATCTTTTTTGTATAGTGACTCTGAATTGCCTCGAGTGCTGCTGTCCGCTTAACACTGTGTGGTGACCACAACTGAGAGCAATAGTCTAGGCGGCTCAGAACAAATGTCTTCCATAGAGTCAACATGACTTTTTGATCCCTTGTTCGGAATGTCCTCAGTATCCACCCTGCCAGTTGTCTACGCTTTGCTGTCAACTTGACAATGTGCATGTGAAATGATGCATCACTACACATGTTGATGCCCAGGTCTCTCACTGTTTGTGGTTCTGGGATTGCAGTACCTCCAGGCCCCGTGTATGCCAGTTGGGAGGCACTTGTGGCCTTATATATATATATATAATTAGTAGATATATATATCTACTCTTGTGCTTTTCTATGTCACAACATATGAATGAGAAAGGAAGGCTGATAAATGTATAAGGAAGGGGTAATGGCAAACTGGTAGTGGGAGCATTTCAACTCTGTGTGAACATACGTGTATGTATGTAAAAGGGAGATATGTGAATGTTTGTGTATGTGTGTGTGTGTGTGTGTGCAATGGAAATGGAATGGTGAACATTTCACACTGAAAAAAAAAATCAAACAGTGTTCCAACTGTGTGTGAGTATATGTGTGTATGTGTATGTGTATACAAGGAAAATATTGAATGCATGTGTGAACTAGTGTTCTTTCAGTAACAAACAATGATTAATGTCACATCTTAAAAAACAACCACAAGATAATATTGACAAGTGTATTAATTTGATTTACCATCCATATTTATATATAGAATGCTACAATTAGCCATTACTTTTGACAGCACAGGGCTAGCTAGTATATATATATATATATATATCTTTTACACTTTTACTCTTTTACTTGTTTCAGTGATTTGACTGTGGCCATGCTGGAGCACCGCCTTTAGTCGAGCAAATCGACCTCAGGACTTATTCTTTGGAAGCCTAGTACTTATTCTATCGATCTCTTTTGCTGAACTGCTAAGTTACAGGGATGTAAACACCAGCATCACACACACACACACACACACACACATATATATATAGATATATACGACGGGCTTCTTTCAGTTTCCATCTACCAAATCCACTCACAAGGCTTTGGTCGGCCTGAGGCTATAGTAGAAGACACTTGCCCAAGGTGCCACGCAGTGGGACTGAACCCAAGAATGGAACAGGTAAAATCAAGGCTACCTATGTTTCTTAGCAAGCAGATCTTCTAGGAAATATATATATAGCCTGGACATTACTTGGTCCTCTGACTCAATTTCAATTTTTATTTACATTCTTAGCAACTGTGAACAATACATAAATTTTTTCAGCTCATGAAACTCCAATAAGGAAGAAGCTTACAACAGTCGATGCCAGTAAATTATTATAGTTCCTGAAAGTTGGTTTTTATACTTACTGCAGACATCTTGAAGTCTACAAACTTCCAACACTTACATCCTTGGATCTTACGACTACATATTGATAGATGTGTGTGTGTGTGTGTGTGTGTGTGTGTGTGTGAATGTGTGTGTGTAGTCAAATCAAATATTAGAAGTTGAACATTAGCTATCAAATATAAAAACTAACAATAACAAAATAACAAGAGGACATACACATGGAATACACTAGTTTAATGCTCAGTAAAGGTGGGGAAAAGAGTAGGTTTTTAATATTTCGAGCATAGCTTTTCATCAGAAAAGAAAACAGAAAACTCCAGAGAAGAAAAAACTTCACGAACAGCACATGTGTGGTTACACGGCTGAAGTATATATGATATATATATATAACATGTGTAGGTCTATGTAAAGCGATATATATATAAAAAGAATTAAAGGTAATGCTATGCCACTTCATAATAATCCTTATTAACATTATTGTATATATATATAAATATCTTTATGTATGTATGTATATTCACACTCTCACATATGCATATATATATATATATATAATCAAAATAAGCAACACGGATTTTAAAAATGATTGCAGTACGCACGTTTCATGCTACTCCATTTATTTAAGTAATGCGAGCATTACATTAAATGCAATATGTAGAGCAATCTTCAGCTGCACGAAAATGCAGAAAATTACAGTAAAATAGAATAGAATACAGTAATTTTCTGCATTTTCGTGCAGCTGAAGATTGCTCTACATATTGCATTGAATGTAATGCTCGCATTACTTGAATAAATGGAGTAGCATGAAACGTGCGTACTGCAATCATCTTTAAAATCCGTGTTGCTTATTTTGATTTTTTGATCACCTAGTTTTTGGAATGGTTTTTGTATAATACCATACCATACTATATTCTGGTGCCTAAACATAAGTACCATATTCAATTTTTGAATCTAAATCTAAACCTTTATATATATATATGTATCTATATATATATATATATTTATTTGATATTTGCCATTGATATTTCTTATAGAAATGCATGGATCTAAATGCTAAATTCCTAAAAGAGTAGAGAGAAAAATAGAGAGGTTTCAGGTTTGGAATTCTGAAAGAATGTTAGGAACTAAGAAGAGATAAAAAGAAAAAATGACAAATCAATATATGGTGTATCAAACTGGAATTAAATGGAGAATTGTACCAGAACTGGATAAGAAAAACATAAAGACATTTGTATATGTTTGTACTCAGGCAGATGATCAACAAAAGATCTATTAAAATTGTTAGTTGTTTGAAATGTATGAAATGTCTCTGGGAAAAGGCCAAGAGAAAAAAACCTTGGGAAAAATTTGGATTTGATACCATCAGCAATATTTAATAAGAGCAGCAGATGATAAAGATAAAAGGAGAAGAATTGTTGGAAGAAACACCAAGAGTTGGCAGTTGCAGATAATGGTGACGAGGATAATGATATACAAATATATATATGTATGTGTGTGCATATGTGAGTCTGTGAGAGTTTATATATTCGTTGTGTATATATATATATATATACACATATATGCATACACACACACACACACATGCAATATATATGTGCGTGTGTGTGTGTGTGTGTGTGGGTATATA
>NC_069008.1:11196951-11202305 GCF_001194135.2 Octopus bimaculoides | reverse complement strand
GTATATATATATATATATATATATACATACATACATATGTGTATATGCATACATACATATGTGTATATATATATATATATATATATATATATATATATATATGTATGTATGTGTATTTCTGTGTATGTGTGTATACATGTGTACGTGCATGTATGTTTTTGTGCTTGTGCATATGTATATGTGAGTTGTTTACCTGTATTTTCTCCCTAACTTCATTCTACCTCCTTCCTCTTTTACTATTTCTTCTTTGGGTGTATTAAATGAGTGTGTGTGTGTGTGAGTGAGTGTAATGATATGTTGGTATGTGTGTGTTTACTTAACAGGAAATATACATGCCATTGTGACCTCACCTTAATCTAATCTTATAACTAGGTTGTTACCCTTTGCTATGCTACTGCTAAAAGTGTTTCTCAATCATGCACATACCTTCGTAAGTTGTTCAAAGTGAAAGTTGTTTGTTAAAGTTTGGGTAACATTGCCTATATGTTAAAAGACACAGAAACACACACACACACACACACACACACACACTAACCAAAAAAAAACTATATATATTATTTATGCATATAGGTTTTTTGAAGTCTGTGTTGTGTTGCACTGACAGACTTGCACTTAAAAGTCTTGAATTTTTAATCAAATCTTGTTAGTTACTAAGGTGACAACACTTGTGTGACAACACTACCTATATATCAACCTTTCACACATACACACTCTGTCTCTCTCTCGATTTCTCTCACAACAACTTTTTCTCCTTCATTTTTTCCTTCCCTCTAATAAATGTTGTGACAGACAGTCAGATGGAGATCTGCTTCTCTTTTGTAATATAAGATTCTATTTTTTTATTTTGACCTATTTCAATCATTCTTTATAAGTGTGTGTGTGTGTGTATGTGTGCATGAGTATGTACACATGAATATGTGTGCATGTCTTGTGTGCGTGTATGCCTATGCACATGTGTGTGTGTGTGTGTGTATGTGTGTGTGTGTGTGTGTGTAGTTTTGTAACATCCTTATGAACAACCAGAAAGAAACTTTGATAACAATAAAAGGAAAACTTTAATTCTTTAGCTTTTAAATTGGTCATATCTGGCCCAAATATTATATTTTTTAATGTTAAAACTGGCCAGATCCAGCCTCTCACACCTACCCTACATTACCACTCTAAAAATAAACAATCACATCTTCAAAATCTTGAAGCTACAAGATAATACATGATTAATTTTTTAAAAAGTGGATAAATAAGCATTACATTTGACAAAGCAATCTGAAAGCTAAAGGGTTAAAAACTACTTTTAGAGAAACTGACCAGGGACCCCTCTTTTTTTTCTATTTGTAACAACCTGTGATGACTTGGAAGAAAAACAAAGTCATGATACAATTTGTAGACATCTGATTATTGAAGTGGAAAAAATTATCAGAAAATCCATTACTATTCGTTTTTCTCAAAGGTGTGGCTCTGTGGTAAGAAGCTTGCTTCCCAACAACATGATTCTGGTTTCAGTTCCAGTATGTGGCATTTAGGGCAAGTGTCTTCCACTATAGCCTTGGGCTGATGAAAGCCTTGTGAGTGGATTTGGAAGGCAGAAACTGTAAGAAGCTTGTCATGTGTGTGTGTGAGTGTGTTTCTTTGTGTCAGTATTTGTTCCCTACCACCATCACCATCATCACCATCACCACCACCACCACCACCAGTCGACAACCAGTGTTGGTTTGTTTATGTCTTTTTAACTTAGCAGCTCAGCAAAAAAGTCTGATAGATTAAGTACCAGGCTTAAAAAAAAAATACTGGGGTCGATTTATTCAATTAAAAGCACTTCAAGGCAGTGCCCCAGTATGACTGCAGTCTAATGAATGAAAAAGTAAAAGCTAAAAGCTAATATATACACACATATATATATATAGACACACTTTTTTTCAAGCAATTATGGACAATAAAATCCCAGGAAAAATTACTGTAAAAATCTATGTATCTCAATGAAACAAAAAGTAATTTCTGAAGTGAAGTTTACTTTGGTATTACAATGTACAGAAGGAATGTTTGGTCAAAATATAACGAAAAATTTGGATAAAATATAACGAAAAATTTTATGGGTACTTAAATGAAAGAAAAATAAATTTGTGCGTGACCATAGAACTTTACAGATGAAGGCCATAAATGAGTACCTTCTGTAAAGCTAATGTTGTGGAAATCACACATCTTAAGCAAAACAAAAAGTAAATTCATTGGTTAGGTTTTCTTTAGTATTATAATGTAGGGAAATAAAAACTTAGTCAGTTTTATTATACTTGCTGCACAACATATATTGAAATAAAGTTTGTAACTTAATGAAACAAATACAGACTTGAATATGACCTTTGAACTTTATCGATACAAGCCATAAAATGGTACTTGTGATACAGTTAGTCTTATGCAAATCAAAGTCATTTTTGTTTATAAGATAGAGCATGTTATACATGAATAAATATAGTTACTCATAAGATTTTGTCTCTACATTTGTAGGCTTCTTTTTAAAACATTCTCAAAGCATCTGCTATTATAGTTATCTCTTTTCCCAACATTCTGGCTTCACAATGTTCCCCAGATATTTGATTATATTTGATATGCATTAACATTATACTCATTATTAGTGAAGATAGTATGGCTTAGTGGTTAGGGTATTCAGCTCACACTCGTAAGGTCATGAGTTCAATTCCCAGTAGTGTGTTGTGTCCTTGAGCAAGGCACTTTATTTCTTACTATTCCAGTTCACTCAGCTGGCAAAAACAAGTTGCATCTGTATTTCAAAGGGCCAGCCTTGTAACATTCTGTGTCACACTGAGTTTGAGAACTATGTTAAGGGTATATGTGTCTGTGCAGTACTCAGCCACTTACACATTTTAATTTCACAAGTAGGCTGCTCCATTGATCAGATCAAATGGCACCACTCCCATCGACGGAAGTGGTGCCAGTTATTATTACTCTTACTATTCTTCTCTTTATCTAGAAAGGGCAAAGAATTTTCATCTGTCTGGTGGTTATAGTGAAATACAAAGTATGGTGGACAAGAATGAAAAGGCTGAAGACTGATATTTTCTTATTTTGTCAAGCCTTTAGCAACTTTTTTAAGTTTA
The DNA here is from genome assembly GCF_001194135.2 of Octopus bimaculoides. Classification (NCBI taxonomy): domain Eukaryota; kingdom Metazoa; phylum Mollusca; class Cephalopoda; order Octopoda; family Octopodidae; genus Octopus; species Octopus bimaculoides. Next base: position 11,199,195 of record NC_069008.1, on the reverse strand, counting down.
ACATGGGAAGATGTTGAGGGTACGAAGGAAAGTGCTATTTGCCAATTGTTTATTGTCAATTTTTATTCGTTCAATCATGTGACACTCCATCATGTGATGTTTTCCTACTCCCACATCATTTATCTTTTAGCTTATTCAATCACACTCACACACAATCATGTGACACTTCATTTACTCTATCAGGTGGCGTTTTTTATACATTGACTCATTTTCTGGATTTATTCTTTTTTTACTGTGCAATGCTTGCTTTTGGTATAATCTTATTCATTTACATCTTGGACAACTGGAATTAGTTTACCATTTTAATTTCATTTTGGAATTGTTGCAATATTTCTTTGTTCATTAATAAAATCATTACCTGAGCACAATATCATTATTTGTTCCTACATTATAACATATATCAGTATTTGCAGAGATCCCAGCAGAGTAAGAAGAAATGGTCAACGTTTGTGAAGTGCCTTTTCTTTCAGCTCATCTCTTTGATGAAGCTGTTGTCCTGAGTCAAGTGAAAATCGGAATTCAGTGCATAGCACTTACAATTTCATCATGCACTCACAATTATCAAAAAAAAAAAAAAGTAAAGAAGACAACACTATGTCACTCCTTGAATTCTATAGAAGGATACTGGTGGACAAGCATGGCACCGTTCTTGGGGAAATCTTGGGTATTGATGAAGAACAATTGAACACTCTATTTTGGAGAACTTTCAGCCAAGGAATTATGGAAAACTTCCACAAAACCTGGCTTGGCAGTGTTAATGGAGAGTATTGTTGGTTTGAGATAAATTTTATAAACAATGCTGTATCAAGGGTCAGGCCTGTCTAAAATGTATGCAAAATGATGATAAATATTTACTGTCTGAATATTGCTGGTCGGAAGAGTTATGTCAAACAGTTATTGTCACATGTTGGCTGGATTTGGTTACTGGCTGAGTTTACTATGTGAATCATCACACTGCCAGTGGTTTCTAAAGTGGGTTTTCAATGACCAGGGGTGCATTGAAGAAAAATGGAGCAATAATGGGGTCGCCAGAAGTGGGTGATGGATGTAAAAACAACAACATAATGGGTTAATTAGACTAAAGTTTTATTTGTGAAATACAGTTGTTTTGAATTTGCTGCAGAAAGTGGTCTATGCTTGTAGTGGTGAGTGGTGGGCACACTAGGAATGTGGTCCAGGTGACTAGGAGGTGACAACCTCCAAAAGTTTGGGGAACCACTGCTTTAGCTGATTAGTGTAGGCAGTTTTCTTCTGTTTGGTGGTAATGGCAATAGAGTTCTAAGTAAACACCTCATCAGTTGCTTCAAGCTCTACTTGGAGAAGAAGGATGAGGATGGAGAGAAAGGGAAAGACAAAGAAAGAAAGAGAGAGAGAGAGAGAGAGAGAGAGAGAGAGAGAGAAGTGCTGCCCTCCAGTATTACTGCTATTGGTACTCTGGCAGTTACAATGATGAGGATTCCAGTATATCCAATCAATGGAATAGCCCAGTCATGCAATTAATGTGCAAGTGACTGAGTACTCCACAGACACGTGGTAACCTTAATGTAAGTCTCAGGGAGATTCAGCATGACACAATGTGACAAGGCTAGTCCTTTGAATTACAAGTACTATTCATTTTTGTCAGCTGATTGGACTGGAACAACATGAAATGAAGTGTCTTGCTCAAGGACACAACACGCCACTGGGAATAGAACTCATGACCGTATGATCATGAACCGAAAACCCTAACCACTAAGCCATGTGCCCTCCAGTAAATTTACTGAAAGGTGGGTGAGATTGACAAGTATGGCTAATATGAACAATTCTCAGCATAAGAACTACAGTCAAAGAATGGTGCAGAGAGAGAGTGGGTAGGGAAGAGATAGGTTGATTTGGGGTCTCTGAAGTTCCTTAATTGTCTACCCAAACAGGGACATCTCATTTTATTCCTTTTGCATATTTTTGCTTTCCAAATGTGCTTTCTTCTGTAATGGATTCCACCATGTAAAAAACACACAAATTTTGGAACTACTCCTTACAATGTCTCGTTCATCTATCATATTTGTAGCAAATAAAAATACAATAGAAATAAAAACAACAATAATGATTACTATTATTATTATCATTATCATTATTATTATTATTATTATTATTATTATTATTATTATTATTATTATTATTATTATTATTACTCTCTAAAATGTTTGGCTTATGTGTATGTGTGTGTGTATATATATATATATATATATATATATATATATATAT
>NC_069008.1:11192194-11196763 GCF_001194135.2 Octopus bimaculoides | reverse complement strand
ATATATATATATATATATATATATATATATATATAGCTGATTGTATAGTATAAGCAAGTTATTACACGGATCCGCATGTAGAAACATTATCAAGGAGACAGTAAACAGCTTAACACTGACATCTTAGCTGAATCTACTCTAATCCTAATGGTTTTGATGCTGAAGACGGGGGTGTAGGATAATGTACACAGTGTGGAGGGTGACTATGGGTTGGTGGTGGTGGTGGCGGTAGTGGCAGTGGTGGTTGTGATAGTTATTCATTGTTGGTAATGATAACGTTGGTTGCTGAGACTGAAGAAGGTAGCAGTAGTGGTGGTAGTGGATGTACATTGTTTTGTTGTGGCTGTTGTTGTTGATGATGGTGGTGTTGTGGTGTTGGTGGTGTTGATGGTAGTGACTGTTGGTGTTTGGAGCTGGTGGTAGTGGTGTTGGTGATGATACAGTGTTATTGGTGAGCATGTTGTTAAACCTGAAGGGTTTCATACAACGGTAATTTGGATGCAAGGTTTAGCAGATTGAGCACATGCATGTACAGAGATGGAGAAAAAAATATTTCTATCTTTATTTCTGTCTGCATGTCTGACTCTCTCTCTCTCTCACTTTATATATGTGTATGTATATATGTGTTTGTGTATGTGTGTGTATATATGCATGTGTGTGTGTGTATATATACATACATGTATATATATATATATATATATCTCAAACACACATATTCAAAGTATGTGTTTTTTGCTTGTTAGCCAGTCGGCTGCAACATACATACACATTATACAGATATATAATATATATATATATATTATATATATTAACATATACGCATATATAGAATAGACACACACACATACACACCCACACACATATATTTATTTATTATATATGAATATACTTGTATGTATACAAAAATACACCGAAACATATACATACTCACACATTAAATATATGTATTTGTGTATCTGTGTGTATGTGTAATTTATATTTATGTATGCATACATGTATGTATGTATGTATGTATATCAATGTTTACATATGTCATTGGTATGTACCATGTTAATGTGCCTTGTTAAGTCTGACTTTGACTGACAGATTTGATTACATGCTGGGCATTTAGAAATGCTCAACTGTCTCACATGTGATGTCAAGTGATTAATCAGTCCAGCCATAGAAAGCAGAATAAAACACTGGATGCATGTTAACTCCTCTTTTGTTCCCTGTCCTGATGGAAGTCGTTCTATATTTTCTATCTTGCAAGCTGCCTGAAACAACTTTGCGTGAGAGATACTTTCAGCCGCCGGTTTTTGTTTTTTTATTTATCTCCACCATCATCAATTTGCTTTTCCCATTTCATGTAATTTCCTGCTAATTCTCCTCAATTCTTAATTGCAATTTCTCTCGATTTCTGTTTCATTTAGGTCTGTCTTTAAACGATCTTAAAAACTCTTTATGAGCTTATTTTGGGGTTCCTATGGTTGATTAACTCCTTAGGAGGCTTGTTTAGGGAACAAGCAATCATTTAATTGTGATATACGACAGGCATACGCACAGCTGTGTGGTAAGAAGCTTGCTTCCCAACCACATGGTTCTAGGTTCAGTCCCACCGCACAGCACTTTGGGCAAGTGTCTTCTATTATAGGCTCAGGTCGACCAAAGTCTTGTGGGTGGATTTGGTAGATGAAAACTGAAAGAAGCCTGTCATATAGATGTATATATATATATCTATATGTGTGTGTCTTTGTGTCTGTGTTTGTCTCCCACCACCACTTGACAACTGGTGTTAGTGTGTTAGTGTTCAGCAAAAGAGATTGGTAAAATAAATATCAGGCTTTAAAAAAATGTCCTGGGTCAATCTGTTTGACTAAAAACCCTTTAAGGTGGTACTCCCAGCATGACAGCAGTCAGATGATTGAAACAAGTACAAGAATCTCTCTCAATCCACCTATTTTTTAGCATGTGGGTTACTTGCCAGACACAGTTTCTGATTTAATCCCAGTGTGTGGGATTTTGGCAACTGGGTTGACTAGAAAGTCTTGTGAATGGATTTGGTGATTATAGGGAAGGATAGCTTTGAAGATTTAAGAAGCATCATGAAATTCCTATGCAGGAAGTAGGGAGAGTAAAATGGTTCATGAACCAAGAAGGAGCAGAAAGATGTGTGGATGAATTTTTCTAAGCATGTTGTTGATGGGAACTTGAGTCCTGAATGCCATTTCATCTGCATAATGCAGATGAAATTGCATTATAGCTGTGATGCTCATTTGAAGAACATTAACAAGAAGGAGACTAAAAAAGGGCCCACAAAATCCAAACACCATCCTAGGGCACTCAAATGCCACATGCATACATAGATGTATGTTACTGACGATAGGGAAGTGTATATGCCACAGAACCTCCAAAAGTATTACAATTGTCCCAGCAGTATACCATGCAAAATAAAAAATGGTTATCACCAAGATTCCTATACAATTGCTTAAAAAAATATTTTGTAACAGAAGCCTGAACCTCTACAAGCCTACTGGAAAATTGGAAAATTATACTTTTCAACTCAGAGCTGAACTCTTGAGAAAGAATAATGTTTTTACAGCTTATTTATCACCAAATTGTACATATCTTATTCAAACCCAAGACCAAGGAAAACTGCATTCTTTGACAGTGAAGTATTGCTCACTTTTTATGAAACATATGATAAAAGCAATCAATGTTGGCAAGCTTAGAAAGATGTTTATTAAAGAATACATGAAAGATGTGCTCTGTTTCATTAGTTGTGCCTAGGATAATGGAGAACCATTAACACCAAAGAATGGCTGGCATAAGTTGCAGCATGCTTTGATGTGTGAGAATTCATTTCATGGATATGTTGGTAATGATTTCTCAAGATTTTGTGTATCAAAGGAGAAAAAAGGTGTTAACAGCTTGCTTAAATATGGCAACTGTTTAAGGGAACCAGGTGCCAGGGATACAGCAATTAGGGTTAATGCAAAAAAATAAAATAAAATAAAGAAAGAAAGCAAACAGGCTGAATGGATGAATGTTGATGAAGGAACACCTGTTGTGTATCACCAAACTGACTTTGAAATTATCAATATAGTTGTGAATTCTGAGAAATACACAGAAATTGGTGTAAGAGGTTCACTTTTTTTACTTATTCCAGTCACTGGACTGCAGCCTTATTTGAGGACCACTGAGTAGGGTTAGGGTAACAAATCAACCCCAATATTTATTTTAAGTATGGTATGTGTTCTATCATTCACTTTGCCAAACTACTAAGTTATGAGCTGTAAACAAACGAACGTTAATCAAGTGGTGGGAGCTGATGAAAATGCAATCTGGTTGAATGTATTAATTGCTGACACAGAGGCATCTGTTGTGTCTCATTTTACTGATTCTTGAACTTATCGACTCCAGCACTTATTACATTTTTGTCAAAACCTGGTACTTATTCTATCGGTTGATTTTGCTGCACTGCTAAACCATGGGGACATAAATACCAACACTAGTTGTCAAGTGGTGGCGGGGGACAAACAAACACACACACACACTCACGCAAAGATACACACACACACACTCACGCAAAGATACACACACACACACTCACGCAAAGATACACACACACACACACACATACACAGATACGCACATCAGGCTTCTTTCAGTTTCTATCTACCAAATTCACTCACAAGGCTTTAGCCAGCCTGAGGCTATAGTAGCAACAAAGGTGCCACACAGTGGGACTGAACCTGGAACCATGTAGTTAGGAAGCAAACTTCTTACCACACAGCCTAATCATATTTATTGATTTATCTATTTTTCCCTTTTTCTCTTTATTTACCTTTCTCTCTCTCTCTCTCTCTGTCTCTCTCTCTTTTCAGGTAAGATACCTCTTATTCCAAATGACTTTGAAAGTATGAAGCTGCCAACTGATTTGCCATAATCCTTGCCTTCAGTTCATCTTTGGTGTTACAAGGAGTTTTGCTGGTCTCTTGCTCAACTGTGTCCCACACATTTTAATCAAAGGGATGGTTGCAGTCTGGGGAGTTGGGTGGCCAGATGTTAGGGGTGGTGTGGTCACAGAAATTGTCTGACAGCCATGACTGGATTCTCCAGCTTGTGTGGTATAGTGCAGAATCCTGTGGCCAGACATAGGCTCTTCCAGCAGCCACCCTCTTGACCAGGCATTTGATGTAGGACTCTGTATTGACTCTGAGGCCATAAGGGAAGAAGAATGGTGGCATAACGTTGCCATCACTAATGATCACTCCAAACATCATGATGTTGACTGGATGTTTGATTTTTATCACTCTCAGTACATGTCCTCAGATTGCACTGTCCTCAGATTGACACACAAACACTCTGAAATGTTCATATTGGAGCTTCCTGCATGAATGCTAAGCAGAAGAGTGTGTCATTTCTAAATTTCTGGTAGAGTGATTGCATCATTGTGCTGTTTTTTTCTCAGCTGGTGTCCAACTGACCCTACTGTACTGTGTAATCAATAAAATCAAAAGCAAACAATGTGTATGTGTGAAATTAAAAATGTAAAATAGCAACAATTTACCCATCACACCCTATATA
>NC_069008.1:11188905-11192056 GCF_001194135.2 Octopus bimaculoides | reverse complement strand
ATATGTGTGTGTGTGTGTGTGTGTGTGTAAAATACAAAAATGGGACAAGAGCGCAAAACATCCAAACAGTTAAGTGATACAAAAAAGGGACAACAAAACATCCAGACAGACGATACAAGGAAGACAAGGATGAGTCATTTGGAGTTCTCTATCCTCAGTCGAGTTTCAGATTATCTTTGCAATTTTGGTTGGTTATACTTGAGATTGCTCCAATCTGGCCAGCCCCAAGGGAAAAAATAAGCTAAGAGTTGAAAGACACCAGTTGTTATATTCTGTTAATTGCATTTTTTATTTGTGTAACATTTCTCTGTTTTTTTTCCATCCTCGTTTTCATATACATTCGCTGCTTTCTTCCAAGGAATCTAATGCTTTTAGCTTATTTTTTCCTTGGGGCTGGCCAAACTGGAGCAATCTCAAATATAACCAGCCAAAATTGCAAAGATAATCTGGAACTCGACTGAGGATAGAAAACTCTGAATGACCCGTCCTTGTTTTCCTTGTATTGCCTGTCTGGATGTTTTGTTGTCCCTTTTTTCTATCACCTAACTGTCTGGAGGTTTTGCGTTCTTGTCCCATTTTTGTATTTTTTATATCTAAAATATAGTGGTATACATACACTTTGGTCTTTTATATGTAAGTATATATATATATATCTAAATTTTGTACAACTCTATTATTCTTTGTATTCATTCATTCTTTCCTTCTTTCTATCAGCCCTTTCACACTTTGTTCATTCCACTCTTCGTTCTTTTGTTCCCCCTCTTTCACATTTCCTGGCCTTCTCTTCGTGTTCACTTTCCCTCCTCTTTCACTTCACTGTGTCTCTTTCATTTTTTCTCGCTCCTCCTTATTTCTTCTGTTCCTCTGCCTCTACCTCTCTTTCTTCCCTCCCCACGTGTTCAGCAAGGCCTGACCTTTCTTCCTTGGTTCCACTACCATCCGTGCAGCATCTATTATTCCTCCCTGTGTCTGTTAAATCTTATTTCCCTGCCATGAGGCTTTACTTCCACACACGCCACCTTAATTTAATTTGTGTCTTAGTTGAACGACACCTGTTGTTTTGTCTTGTTAATTGCATTTGTATTTGTGTAACATTTCTCTGTTTTTTCTGTCCTTGTTTTTGTATACATTCGCTGTTGTTGATTGGAGCACTATCGTCTGTCTGAATGTTTTGTTGTCCCTTTTTTGTATCACTTAACTGTCTGGATGTTTTGCGTTCTTGTCCCATTTTTGTATTCTTTATATATAAAATATAGCGGCATACGTACACTTTGGCCTCTCTTTCTCTCTTTCTCTCTCTCTCTCTCTCTCTGTATATATATATATATATATATATATATATATATATATCGATATATAAAAGTAAGATCCAGGTATCCAAGTGCAGGAAGTTTGTAAGCTTTAAGCAGTCCATGGCAGGTATAGAAAACAAGAAGTGGATCATGTATGTTGAGGAGCAATAACAATTTATTGGTATCAAAGATTACACACTTTTTCCCATATTGAAGTTACAAAGAAATTCAATAAGCTGAATATTTCTGTATAGCTCACAGACAGCAACTAGAGTTGTTATGAAGATGAATAAAAATCCCTCAATTTATATGCACGTTTGTATATGTATGTATATAAATGACAGTCATCTTTCCATTTCTGTTAAGCAAATTCCCTCACAAGACTTTGGTCAGCTCAAGCTATAGTAGAAGACACTTACCCAAGGTGCCACACTGTAGAATTGAACCCAAAACCACTGTGTAGGTAAGTAGCAAAGTTCTCAGCTACACAGCCATACCTGCATCTATTGTAAACCAGAATTGTTTCAAAAGTAGTTGAATGGTGTTCCTTCATGACAGAACAAGAGATAAGAAATCATTACCTGATGTGTGAACAGATGAGCAAAGAACGATCTAAGCATAAGAAACATCTTGAATGAAATGTTGACAAAGAAAATTCAGCCTCCATCCAAAAATATTGAGCCTTCAACTTCAAACATCCCAGATATCCTTCCTACACTTCACAAATCTATGAAAAAAGCAGCCATCTATGACACAGGCAGTCATCTTTACAGCTCCCAACTTCCGAACCTTAGTGATTAACTCTATTATTAGATGTTTTATTTCATTAAATGATTTAATGATTTAATTCACATTCAATTTGTATTTAATACAGCTATTTGTTTAATTAATAATCCTATTTCATTGAAACAGACTTCCATTAAATACACTTGTTACATCTATAACTCGTGTGTTTGATTTAATTCTTTAATATTTGCCTCATTCAAATTTTCATCAGTGTCATAGTATTTTAGAGATATGAGAAGGTGTATAATTAGTTGCACAGAGTTCCATTGTGGAATTATCTTTTATGTGGCTTCTTTCAGTCTGAAAATGCTGATTATCTGGAAACACACACACACACACACACACACACACACACATTCATGGCTAAATCTCTGAGATTTTTTATGAGGATTCACATGCTCAGTCATCATCATCATCGTCGTCATCATCAACATCATCACAGTTTAACAAATCTATTTTCCCTGCTGGCATGGGTTGGATGGCTTGACAGGAACCAACAAAACAGAGGATTGTACAAAGCTCCAATGTCTACATTGGCATGGTTTCTATGGCTGCATACCCTTCAAAACACCGACCATTTTGCAGAGCGTATTGAGTGCTTTTTGCATGGCACCAACATCAGACAGATCGCCAAATAACTTGCAAGACAAGACTCTCTCATCTGAGGGTGAGTAATATTGAGGGAGGTGGCTTCATGCCAGGGGGTGAGAGGTTTAAGTACTGGTGTCTTGAAGTAGAGGAGATACATGGCTAACACTGTTGGTAAAGGAGAGAAAATAGTAAAGTGATGCCAGGGCAGACCCTTAAATTACAGGAAAATGAACGTGTTAGGTACACCCCACATGACACTGGTCCCTATACACATACACGCGCGCACACACACAGACACACATATATATGGGAAAGGTGTGGTTATGTGGTAAGAAGTTTGCTTCTCAACAACATGGTTCCAGGTTCAGTCTAACTGCATGGCACCTTGAACAAGTGTCTTCTACTATAGTCTCAGACTGACCAAAGCTTTGTGAGTAGATTTGGTAGATGGAAACGGAAAGAAGCCTGTCATATATATATAT
>NC_069008.1:11187473-11188778 GCF_001194135.2 Octopus bimaculoides | reverse complement strand
TGTGTGTCTTTGTGTTTGTTCTCCCACCACTGCTTGACAACTGATGTTAGTGTGATTACATTCTTGGTACTAAACGGTTTGGCAAAAGAGACTGAGAAAATAAGTAACAGGCTTAAAAAAAAAAAGAAAGCAAGTACTGAAGTCCATTTATTCTACTAAAAATTCCTCAAGGTGTTGCCCCAGCATGGCTGCAGCCTAATGACTGAAATAAGTAAAACCTATATACATATACATATACATATATAGATGTGTGTGTGTGTGTGTGTGTGTGTGTGTGTATGCATATATATGTATGTATGTATGTATATAGTTAATGAAAATAGTGAATGAGTGTAGTCTCCACCTATGTATCAAACTTTACTGCAGGTCATCTTTTTAACCAAGCTGCAGTCCTGGGTGAAGTGTAGACTGAAGTTGGACCTTTGGTATAAGGAATGTAGCCAGGTGCTCCCTATACCTTTGTACCTAGATAATGTCATTAATGAAAAATCATTAACTCTTGCATTGTGTAGACAGATAGCGGACAATATAAACCAAGATGGACTGATGGCCATTTTGGAGACAGTGTGAGTAGCCTCTCCCAGAGGGATACTCAGGTTGGGTATTAGTCCAGTTTTTTCTTTTTTATGGAGGCATTACCATTTCAGGATTATCTTTACAAATGGCCGTGTTGGAGCTGCTATCTTGAACCTGTCCAAGATACACATAAGACAATGAAACTGTCTGACATGAGGACGTTGCTGATTTGTGAATTTACACTGTATGGTTGTCGTTTCTAGAGAGATGAATCTAACAGTCAGCTATTTTCACTTTTGCTTCCATTTCTTTCTGAGTCTCTTCCTAACCCCTAGGGCAAAGAAACTCACTGTTATACATTGGTAGGCCATTAAAATAAACACACAAAGTCATGTGATAGAAAAGAAAAAAGAAGGAAAAAGGGAAGAAAAACAAAACAATAAGAAAGGAAAAAAGAAAAACAAAGAAAATAAAAGGGGAAAAAGAAAGAAAATTCACGGTAGCAATGCTCTTCTCAATACACGTGGTGCCAATTAAGACAATGTTTTGCTCTTCTTGCAGTGATGGTCAAATAATTTTCAGTTCCTTTTTTTGGTCATTCCAAGTGTTCCCACAGTCACTGGTATTGTAACCATCTTGAGGTGTCACATTTTTTCAATTTCAATCAGCAAATCTTTATATTTTCTGTATTATTATTATTATTATTATTATTATTATTATTATTATTATTAATATTTTTTTGAGAAAACTGGTAACGAGGCGGCAGAAAACCCTATATTTCCTAAAAGT
>NC_069008.1:11180660-11185198 GCF_001194135.2 Octopus bimaculoides | reverse complement strand
CTTTCTTTCTGCTTATTAAAAAACTGACAAAAGCTGATGATGTCATTCTATCAACGTATGGACGCTGGTTACTCACGTTCATAGTCTACGTTTGGTTTCTGAAATTTTGAATTTTCAATCACCTTTTGGTTTGAACTTGAGAAAGACAGACGTTCTGTCGAAATGTTGTTCAAAAAATAAAACATCTAAAATCGCACTCTTCGTCTTGACTATTTACCTTCGTGAAGAGTTACGTCAATCCTTTTTTAAAAAATATTATTATTATTATTATTATTATTATTATTATTATTATTATTTTTATTGTGTGAGAGAGTAGCACATGCATCACAACTATATGTTTATGACATGGTGATCTCATATCAAAACAAACAGCGCATGACCTTCCAGGTGGGGCCCAGTTAGAATTTTCTTCAGGTCAAGTAACCCATCCCACTCAAATGGTCCTTGAATAAGGTTTGTTTAAGGATGTTGAGCAAAACACCTATGTTTCCAGAGGTGAATTATCCAAACCTCAAAGCACCCTGCTCAACACATGGCTATGATGCTCCCCAAACACTCCTGCTCATCATCAGAGATGTACCTATTGTCAGCCACTAAGGGACATCCTTAACTGGTTAAGGTCACACGACTGACAAGCAAATCTGTGGTATTGAGCAGAATATTTGTTGTAGTCCATCTTTTATACCAAGACAAAACAATGTAACTGATAACACTTCCAATCAGTTAAGATCAAAAGCCATGAGAGCCATTGCCTGGTACTGCATCTATTATTATTATTATTATTATTATTATTATTATTATTATTATTATTATTATCATTGTTATCATTATTATCATTATTATTATCATTATTATTACCTCCGCCAAGGAAGGAAGTTATGTTTTCATCGGCGTTGGTTTGTCCGTCTGTCCGACTGTGTGCAAAATAACTCAAAAAGTTGTGAACGGTATTTGATGAAACTTAAGGAAAAGTTGGTAATGGCACAAGAAACAGATGATGAAATTTTGGTAGTGATCCATGAATTTTTATGGATTCTTGAAGGACTTTTCATTTGTTATATTTACTTTACATGAAGTATTACAATGTTACGTTCTTTGATTATCTCCCCTGAAAACACGTTCATTGTTTCCATGTAACCTATGGTGGTATTGCTGTTTCCAAAGTTTATTTTCATTTCTCTATTAGTAATTTTACTCACATATTTATCTTAAAATGTGCTGCTTGGCAGAAGTCTGCGGAGATGGCATGACAAGCCTTGACTATTGAGGTCGACTCCCAAATTTCAGGCTTTGCTCCCTCCACCGCCACTGTGAGCTCTCTATATCATCTGTATGATATGGAAAATATTCCATCAACATTGCCCATCTTTAAAATTCATCCGAGGCTTGGCCCCCATACCATCCGTCCACTACAGAAATGTTCGTATCGTATCACAACACTATGACAGAACTATTTCACCTCAATTGGCCAAACTCTCTTCAACATCATGCCAGACACACATAAATGAGAAAAGTGACTTCACAGCATTCAAACGATCCCTAGATGATTACCCCCAAGAAATACCAGATAAACCTGTTTTCGCCGGCATTGGTTTGGGAAATTGGGTGATTTTCAGCATGCATGTATATGGGTAGAAATGAGCTGCTTTTCTAGTTATTATTATTATTATTATTATTATTATTATTATTATTATTATTATTATTATTATTATTATTATTATTTTTCAGGGTTGATAAAATAAGTACCAATTGAACATGGGGGGGTCAATGTAATCGACTTAACTCATCCACCAAAATTGCTGGCCTTGTGCTAAAATTTGAAATCATTATTACTGTTACTATTATAAAGGCAGTGAGCTGACAGAATCAAATGCTTAGTGGTATTTTGTCCATTCTGAGTTCAAATTCCACTGAGGTCAATTTTGCCTTTCATCCTTTCGGGGCCAATAACATGAGTAACATTTGAACACTGGGGTCGATGTAATCAGCTAATCCCCTACCCCAAAACTGCTGCGCTAGTGGAAAAATTTGAAACCATACTTCTTACTGTCAACACACCAGCATCATCACCACCATCATGCCTACAGTTCTCAATAACAAAGCTCATTTCATTTCAGTTCATCTGTTTTTTAGAGCTTATTCTTACTGTTGCTATATCTCTACTCTGACAATACAAACGCTATCTGCCTCTCTCTCTCTCTCTCTCTCTCTCTCTCTCTATCTATCTATCTATCTATCTACCTATCACTCCATGTAACTGCCTGCCCTGCCCATCTCTCTTTACCTGTCTATCTTTAACCTCACCGCCAGGACATCATCCTCTGCTAAATATTGTATCCTAAACATATCTCTTTCTCTTTAATTTTCCCTTCCCCACCCTACAGCACGTCGTTAACACTCCACTTTCCCTCTTTTTTCTCACCATCTTGTTCTCTTGCTCCTCACCTCTCCCTTCAACTAACCACGTAGCGCATTTGGCATTATTATACATCTTTCTTCACTTCTTCCTTACCTCTTTCTTTTCCACTCACACTTCTCCCTTCTCTCTCTCACTCACTCCACCTCCCTTACAAAATAAAATATAATGGGTGAATGAACAAGCAGATTATTATACAGATTATTACTGTTATTACACATTTTGAGTACTAGGATTAATGTCATTAACTAGCTCCCTCCTCCAAAATTTCAGGCCTTGTGCCCTATTGCATAAAAGGATCATTATTATTATTGTTGTTGTTGTTGTTGTTAAGGTGGCCAGCTGTCAGAATCGCTAGCATGCCAGGTGAAATGCTTAGCGATATTTCATCTGCCACTACATTCTGAGTTCAAATTCTGACGTGGTCAGCTCTGCTTTTCATCCTTTTAGGGTCGATAAATTAAATACCAGTTGTGAACTGGGGATCAACCTAACTGACTGGCCCCTTCCCCTAAATTTCAGGCCTTGTGTCTATAGTAGAAAGGATTATCATTATTGCTGCTGTTGTTGTTGCTGCTGCTATTGTTTTGGTTGTTTCTATTTGGTGCAGATGTGGTTGTGTGGTAAGAAGCCTGCTTCCCAACTACTTGGTTCCAGATTCAGTTCCAGGGCGTGGTACCTAGGGCAAGTGTCTTCTACTATAGCCTTGGGCTGACTAAAACCTTGTTAGGAGATGGAAACTGAAAAAAACCTGTCGTATATATGTATTTGTATATGTGTCTCTGTGTTGTCCCCCACCACTGCTTGACAACTGGTGTTGGTGTGTTTGCATCCCAGTAACTTAGTGGTTCAACAAAAGGATGAATAGATTAAGTACCAAGCTTAGAAAAATTAGTCAATTCATATTACTAAAAAAATCCTTCAAGGCGGTGCCCCAGCATGGCCACAGTCAAATGACTGGAATAAGTAAAAAATAAAAGATAAAGCATTATTGTTGTATAGTATAAGCAAGTTATTACACGGATCCACATGTAGAAACATTATCAAGGAGACAGTAAACAGCTTAACACTGACATCTTAGCTGAATCTACTCTAATCCTAATGGTTTTGATGCTGAAGACGGGGGTGTAGGATGATATAGAATGATACAGAATGGCTGTCATTGGTTGTAGGTCATGGTGGTGGTGGTGGTGGTGGTGAGGATTATACATTGTTGTTGTTGGTCATGTCTGTTGATAGCAATGTTGGTATTGATGTTATTAATTGTTATATTTTTGTTGTTGTTAATGGTGTTTGTAGTGGTGGTGGTGGTGGTGGTGGTGGTGATGGCGGCAATACATTGTGATTGGCAAGCATGTTGCTATATTTTAAGCTTGGAAGTTTTCATCTGATGGTAATTTATATGCAATGCTTAGCAGATTGAGTACACACACACACACACACACACACATACACACACACACACACACACTCGTACTGAGATGGAAAGAAAATATCTCACTTTATACATTCCCACACTCACACACATATACGTGTGTGTATGTGTGTGTGTGTGTATATGTTTGTGTACGTGTATGTTTGTGCATGTGTATGTTTGTGTACGTGTATGTTTGTGTATGTGTATGTATGTATGTATGCATGTATGTGTGCATATGGATAAGGACAGCTGCATAAAGAAGTGCCAGTCTCTGTGATGAAGTATGATCTTTGGATGTTGGGCCCCATGGAGCTGATGACAAGTGACCAAGACTGCTGGTGATTTGCAGTGATTGTCAAGCTTCGTGAAATTATAGTCATAGCTAGTGCTGGTGACACGTAAGAGGCATCTGCGCCAGTGACATGTTAAGGGCACCCAGTACACTCTGTGGAGTGGTTGGCATTAGGAAGGGCATCCAGCCACAGAAACCAAGCCAAAACAGAGTGAAGCTGAGTGCAGCTCCTCAGCTTAGCAGTTCCAGTCAATCTATCCAACTCATGTCAGCATGGAAAATGGACACCAAATGACGATGAAGATGATGGCTATGTGCCCCAGCAGGGCTGCAGTCTTGTGATAGAAACAAGTAAAAGATAAAAGATATATATAGATATGATATTTTTTGGTGCAGGCATGGCTGTGTGGTAA
>NC_069008.1:11176417-11179357 GCF_001194135.2 Octopus bimaculoides | reverse complement strand
AATAATTTAACAATGATATTTTTTTTTCACCATTGCTACAGTCATCTGAAATGGAACTGTCAGAGCACAATATTTGAGCAATTTTGTTATTCAACTTAAAAAAAAAAGATGTAAAACAGCTGAAACTGCTTGCGGTATCAATAAAATATTTGGTGAGGAAATGACCAGTGAGTGATCTCAATTGAAGACCGTCATTGAGAAAGATCCATGTAAAACCACTCTAGAACTGGCAAAAGAACTTCAAGTTAGCCAGAAAACTGCCTGCAACCATTTTCATGCGATCAGAAAATCAAAAAACTTTGACAAATGAGTACCACATGATTTGAATGAAAATCAGAAAATGTGCAGATATGAAATTTGCTCATTGCTTCTTCTCTGTAACCAGACCGATCCAGTTCTCGACCATATTGTAATTTGCATTGAAAAGTGGATTCTGTACAATACTAAAAAACGTTCTTTGTGGTGGTTGGTCCAAAATGAAGCACTGAAAACCTCTCCTAAACCCGAGCTCTTCAAAAAGAAGGTTATGGTGACTGTTTGGTGATGTACTGCTGGACTTATCCACTATAACTTCTTAATACCTGGAAAAACAGTTACTGCAGAAACATATTGCGATGAAATTGCCAAAATGAATGAAAAACCGCTACTCTTCCATCCCAGACTGGTCAACAGAAGATGGCCATCATTCTTCATGACAATAGTCAACAACACGTTTCACTAATGATGTTCCAGAAGTTATGGAAACTCAGCTATAAAGTTCTTCCCCACCCAGCTTATTCCCAAGACCTTTCTCCTACCAACTACCACTTTTTCAAGCACCTTGATGGTTTCCTGTGAGAGAAAAAGTTCAAAAATCAAACTGAAGCTGAAAGTGCATTCAAAGAATTCATCAGTTTCAGAACTCCAGATTTTAATGTTACCAGAAAAAATAAACTTGTAACTCATTGGCAAAAAATGTGTTGATTGTAATGGTACTTCCTTTGATAAATAAAATTTCCATGTTGTTGAAATATACTGCGATGAATTTGAAGTTAAGAAATGTTGCTTACTTTTTATTCAGCCTGATGTGTGTGTGTGTGTGTGTGTGTGTGTGTGTGTGTGTGTGTGTGTGTGTGTGTGTGTGTGTGCGTGTGTGTGTGTGTTTGTGTCTGTGTTTGTCCTCCACCACCGTTTGACAACAATGTTGGTGTGTTTACATCCCTGTAACTTAGTGGTTCAGCAAAAGGGAACAGTAGAATATGTACCAAGCTTAACACAAAAAAGTCCTGCAGTCGATTTGTTCAACTAAAACCCTTCAAAGTGGTACCATAACATGGCCGCAGTCAAATGACTGAAACAAGCAAAAGAATAAAAGAATAAACAAAACATAATACGAAATATATATAAAAAAAATATATATATCTTTTGTCATTTGACTGTGGCCATGCTATAGCACCACTTTGAAGGGCTTTAGTTGAACAAATTGACTGCAGGACTTTTTTTGTGTTAAGCCATATTCTACAGTTCCCTTTTGATGACTAAAAATCCTTTGACTAAAAAGCCCTTAGAGGTTTTTTAGTCAAATATATATATAGACACAGGCATGGATGTGTGGTAAGATATATTTATATATATATATATAAATCAATGTCTTAAATATTTATTTCTAAAGCCAAAACACAATACAATGCAAGTTATGAAAATTTGTTATGCCGGTCGATGGTTAGTACTATTACCTGGCATTTTAATATTTCATGTGTTAGGACCTCTTCTTCAGGAATATTAACCATTGACCTGGATTATAAATTTTTATAACTTGCATTGTCTTGGCTCCAAAGAAATGCTTAAAATATTTATGTACATCAATGCTTCATGAAAACTATACTACTCTAATATATACAGATAACAATATGTGTGTGTGTGTGTGTGTGTGTGTGTGTGTGCGGAGGAACATGGGGAAGGTGTGGGATTGAGTAGTGAAAAAGGACCTTAAGATGCTGGGCTTCACAGAAAGGATGACAGGGGACTGAGGCTCCTGGCAGTTTGCTGTGTTTGAGTAGACATGCCAAGGTAAGTAAAATCGTGGTTTTCTTTGCATACATGCATGTCCCCTGCAGCCTGCTTCAGCTGAGCAATCCCTATCTTGTGGACTCATGGGTACTGGTGCCATGTAAAAAATACTTGTGTTGGCACCACGTAAAACACCTATGCTGGTGCTGCATAAAAGCACTCAGGACATGCTGTGAAGTGCTTGGCATTATGAAGGGCATCCAGTCGTAGAAACCATGCCAAAACAGATATGGAACCTGGGCAACTCTTCAGCTGACCAGCTCCTGTCAGAGCATTCAACCCATGCCAGCATGGAAAACAGACATTAAATGATAAAGATGATGTTTATAAGCATATATGCAATACACACACATACATGTATGTGTACATCTGTGTGTGTGTGTGTGTGTGTTTGGCTGTTGTTATGCCAATGTCTGCTATCCTGTTGAAGTTATTACTCTGGCCTTAAACTATTTCTCTTCATAATTTGACTTCAGCCTGAATCATTCTTTGTTTCTTTGTAAGCATTATTAGATTTGATAGCAAATTATGGACAGATTATATCATGACACAGTAAATAAACAGAATTATAATTAAAAATAACTTACCAATTTTAATGCGTCTACAGCTATCATATAGGATACTCAAAATATGTGCCAATGAGGTATGTATGTGCACACATACACACGCACACACACACGTACACACAAACACACATGCATACACATATCTCTATATACATATATCTACACACACACATATACACACATATCCATATCCATATTTATATTATAAAAATATACATAAGGACATTATTGTCTTCTGGCTGCTATTTTTAGCATGCTGGTGCCACTTGTAGCACCCTTAATTATTAATATATATGTGTGTGTGTGTGTGTGTGTGTGTGTGTGT
>NC_069008.1:11173604-11176407 GCF_001194135.2 Octopus bimaculoides | reverse complement strand
TGTGTGTGTGTGTGTGTGTGTGTGTGTGTGTGTGTGTGTGTGTGTATATATATATATATACAAACACACAGACACACATACACTCATACACACATACATATATAAATCATTCAAATAGAATAAGATTATGAGGCAATGGGGAGACAAGGAAACAAATAATGCTTGGAGTCGGACAAGTGAAAGCATGTGACTGAAAAAGACAGAAAAACATAAAGCAAAGAAAACAAAAAAAAAACGTTGAAAAAGCTGTATAATCAAGGCGAGTGCTCCAGGAAAGAAACATAAGTGACTTAGAAAGGAATCTAACGTTTCAGGTGTTATTCTTTAAGAAAGAACAGAAAAAACATATGAAGAGGTATAAGGAAAAGTGGAAAAAATTATACAACATTGAATTTATGACATCTGTTTACATATATGTATATTAGCCCCAATATATTAGATTATACGCCCCAATATTAGAGCATTTTTTTTTAACCAATACACAGTGAATACTTATAAACTTTGAGCTTATAATTATCATTACTATTTACAGAATTTTCACTCGTCACCATTTCTTCATTTAACATAGAATACACAGAATATATACATGCATACACACACACGCACACACACACACACACATATACATGTCCTATTTTTCATTTTTTTCTCTCGCTATTTGTGTATTTAACTCATTTGTTTTCGTATTTCATGTTGCTTACTGTTGGTGATGTCCTGTACCCATATATGCATATATACACATGTATGTATGTATGTGTATATATTTCATATTTGCAAATGAGCAGAGAATGAATGGGGCTCTGCAGATGTTTTATTCAACTTTTCTACACTCTGCGAAATGCTTGGTCAAAGGAAGGCCATCAAGCCATACAAACCAAGTCAAATGATATGTACAATGATGATGATGATGGTAATAGTGAGGGTGATGATGATAATCATTGTCATGATCATGATAATGATGAGATCCTAGGTTCCATACTGGTGCTTGGCATTTTGAGCAAGTGTAGCATCATTTACCAATGCCTCAGATCATCCTAAACCCTCTAGACGAAACTGTAGAGACAGAAATTGTGTGAAGCTTGTTGGATAGTTTGTACCACTAATCTAAAAGTACCAGCCTTACCACATGCTCTGTGCCATGTTGATTTGGATTGAACATTACATTAAAGTGTACAAGTATCTATGGATTACTCAGCCACTTGTTAATTTTAACAAGAAAGCAAGGCAGCAAGCTGACAGAATCATTACTGCACCAGGCAAAATGCTAGCGGCATTTCATCCGTCTTTACATTATGAGTTCAAATTCCACTTGGTCGATAAAATAAGTACCAGTTCAGCACTGGGTCAATGTATCTGACTTAACTCCTTCCCCCAGAATTTGAAACCAATTTTACAAGAAAGTGGTTGAGCAGAGGTGAACAACTGAATACTCACAGTTAAAGCCAATGAAGTATTATCTTTCTTGATCTCATGCATTTCAATATACTTTCAGATCAATCAAAGTTTTGTGAGCAAAATCAGTAAGGAGAAATTGTATGAGAACACAACTGTTTTTTATATTGCTTCTGTGGCAGACTTAATTCAACACCTTTAGCATTCAGATTATCCTATCAGATGTAATGCTTATTTATTCATATTGTTTTGGATTTATCATGCATTTTCTTGTAACTTTGAGATTTCAATATGATTGTTTATTTTTACAATGACATTGTAGGGTAGGTGTGAGAGGTTGGATCAGGTCAACCTAGTCATAAAACAGAGAATATTTGGGACAAATACAGCCAGTGTAACCCTTTAGCATTCAGATTATCCTGTCAAATTAATGCTTACTTATCCACATTGTTTTGAATTAACCATTATCTGATGTGATTGCTTATTCTTAGAAGGATATTGTAGGGTAGGTGTGAGAGGCTGGATCTGGATGATTTGAACATAAAACAGGTAGAACATTTGGGCTAGATATTGCTGGTTTGAATGCTAAAGGGATAACACCTCCAGCTGGCCCTTATCTACATCTAGCTGAGGTATCCACTCAGTTGACAGCATTTTAGTTAAGTCTTTCATCTGAGGATAATTTCTTTAGACTGCTTTATGAAAGCAAACTGACTTTCATAGGGGTTCCAGTTATGACTCACCCTTCTTTTATTCAGACATTATGCATGTAAGTCTATCTGGTTCCAACAGGGCATGTATATTATATTATAAAAAATCATCCATTGCTGGAAAAGCTTTGCAGAAGATTGTTATATTCGGGGATGGTCATCTTTTGCCAATT
This sequence comes from Octopus bimaculoides, assembly GCF_001194135.2. Taxonomy (NCBI): domain Eukaryota; kingdom Metazoa; phylum Mollusca; class Cephalopoda; order Octopoda; family Octopodidae; genus Octopus; species Octopus bimaculoides. Next base: position 11,174,132 of record NC_069008.1, on the reverse strand, counting down.
AAACACATGCACTATTTGTTTGATTTTCACTTTAATTTTATTAGCATTATTTTTTTTTATTAGGTTGTCAAGTATGAAATTTGTAGAAAAGAAAAAAAGTTTGCTAATGTTTTATAAACACAAGGAATAGTTTTATTCATTAAAGTATGCCTCCATATTGTCAATACACTTTTGTCATTTCAGTGGTAGCTTGTCCAGCCTGGAACTGTAAAAACCTGGCAATCTAGAGTCAATAAAATCTTGGAAGGCCTGTTTCACAGCATCGTTGGAATTAAATTCTTCTCCTATCAAAAAGTTATCCAAATTCTGGAAGAAGTGGTAGTCAGTGGGGGCAAGATCAGGTGAGTATGGTAGATCATGAAGAACTTCCAACTCCAACAGTTTTACCAATGTCATTTTTATATGTATGGTCTGGCATTGTCTTGCAATAAAATAGGAGTGGATCTGTTGACTAATCTAGGCTGTTTTTTTATGTAAGTTTCTGCATCATTTGGTCCAGTTGGCTGCAGTATACTTCAGCCATGATTG
>NC_069008.1:11165452-11173572 GCF_001194135.2 Octopus bimaculoides | reverse complement strand
TGATTGATGAGCCAGGTTTAATGAAATCATAATGGATCATACCTACACCACACCACCAAACACACACCATCAGCTTCTTTTGATGAATTTTGCTTTTTGGACTGTGTTTTGGTGGTTCGTCTTTGTCCAACCATTGTGCTGAACATTTACAGTTGTTGTATAGAATCCATTCCTCCTCATATGATTCATTTTTGTGATGAGAGAGTAGCATAATGCAGGCTTCCAAACATTGCTGTCTCTGATTTTCAATAAGTTTATGTGGAACCCACTTATCCAACTTTTTCACTTTACCAATCTGAATTAGGTGAGTCAATATTGTTTGCTTGCTAACACCAAACAACAACAACAATAATTCAGAGGCACTTTGAGATGGATCTGACTTGACGGTGGCTTTCAGTTCGTCATTATCCACCTTTGTTTCTGGTTGACCGTGTTGCTCATTTGTGAGGTCAAAGTTACCAGAACGAAATTTTGCAAACCAATTTGATACTGTCTGCTGTGTAATAACAGTAGAATGAAATACTCCATTAATATTTCGAGCTGTCTGTGATGCTATATTTTCAAGAAAGAACTCATATTTCAAAACTGTATGAATTTCTGACTTATCCATCTCTAAACAAAAATAGCATAAAATGATTTATAAATACTTTATAATGTGCAAAATGAATTAGAATAAAGAAATAGATGTGTCAGATTTCTAACAAGACATAAATATTGTCAAAATATAATAATGATCCAAAATGAGATGAGCAGCTGCCAAATTTTACTATATACCTTACAAAAAATGTCATACTTGACAACCAAAGAGTTTATTTGTCTGTAAAAGTTCTTTCATCATACATTGTATAACCTCTTCAACAACTAACTCTCTGTGCCATGTATCTCCTCTTGCCCTGCCTATTCCAATTTGTCCTTCTGTGCATTTTCTTTGCTAAAGACATACATAAAAAAAAGGTTCATTGAAACAGCTCTTTTCTGCACTAGTGGAGCCTGGACAATAACAGAAATGTTGCAGAAGAAATAACGAGATAAATGCTGGATATTGCCCTCTTTTATAATCTGCAATGGAATTTATTTAAAAAGAAAAACGAAAATCAACAGCTAATTTGGCCCAGGCATGGCTGTGTGGTAAGAAGCTTTACAACCACATGGTTCAGGGTTCCATCCTATTGTATGTCACCTTGGGCAAGTGTCTTCTATTATAGCCTTGGGCTAACCAAAGACTTGTGAGTGGATTTGGTTGAGGGAAACTGAAAAAAGCTTGTCATCTATATATATCTGTGTACGTGTGTCTTTGTGTCTCTGTTTGTCCCACAACCACCGCTTGACAACCAGTGTTGGTGTGTTTATGTCCCCGCAACTTAGCAGTTCAGCAAAAGAGACCGATAGAATAAGTACTAAACTTACAAAGAATAAGTCCAAATCCAATATGGCTGCAGTCAAATAATTGAAACAAGTAAAAGAAAATCAACAGCTAGTTGCAAGAGTGTAGATTTTCCAAGATGATGACATTATTTCCTTCTAAAATTATTAATTTTCGTTGAATATGTTTTGAGGAAGAAAATCATCCCATTGAGCATTATTCTGACTCACAAATATCAATCTACATCTCTATGAGGGGGTGCTGTCCAACCATTCGAGTTCTTTTACACGACTCAGAAAAACTAAAGGACCACTACTGTAAGTGTGTGAATCTGAGAGGGGAATATAATGGATAAAATCATAATTAGCTGATCCTCCTGTATTTTCAGCACCCCCTCATACTTATATGTTGGAGATGTTTGTTTTGAAATAAGTCTGTTTTATTGTAGTGAGGCCTGGACATAGCTCTCTCTCTCTCTCTCTCTCTCTCTCTCTCTCTCTCTCTCTCTCTCTCTCTCTCTCTCTCTCTCTCTCTCTCTCTCTCTCTCTCTCTCTCTCTCTCTCTCTCTCTATCTCTCTCTATCTATCTATCTATCTCTATCTCTATCTCTCCATCTCTCTCTTGTATGATTTACATTCGAAGTTAATTTCTCAGAAACTAAAAATAAACAGACAGCTAATTGCAAGAGAGCTGGACTGTCTCAGATGGTTGTAATTCTGAAAGGGCATATTTTGAAATGACAAATTATTCCACAGGCCATTACAGATATTTATATGTCAGTAACACTTTGTGTGAGAGAAACATTAAAATGTTACTTTGAAGCAGTTTTATTTAATAGTTACAAAACCTGGACAATAACTAAAACATTAGCAGAGATTATAAACATCAGATATTGCTTGCTTTTATAATTTATTCTTGAAGTTCATTTACCAAAACATTTTCCAAATAAATAAATAAATGAATGAAAGACTGAATGGATTGAAAGGTCTCAGACTTTCTCATTTTACACGTAAAAGATTAATTCTGATTGGATATGTTCTGAGAAGACAAAACTTAAAATTGATCATTCTTTTAAATCATAAAAACCAAAATGTCAAATATCCCTTATATGTCGGAGGAGTTTACTTTGAGACATTTCTTATTCTCTGCTAAAAAGGGCCTGGATAATAACAAATACTTTAACAGAGGAGGTAAATATTGGATATTGTTCCCTTTTTATGATGCTTGAAATTAATTTTCCAAAACAATATATATATCATATACACGTGTATACATATATACTTATATATACACGTTTTGAGATTCAGGTGCATTTTCAAACTCCAAAAGAAATTCTCCAATATTCTTTCCTGCATAGAAATACACTTCTCCTCACTCATACACACATGCGCGCGCACGCACACACACACACACACACACACACACACACATACACGCACACACATGCGTATGTATGTATGTATGTATGTATGTGTGTATGTATGTATGTATGTGCATGTATGTATACACACACATATATATGAAGCAATTAGTGATGAGCAATTAATTGAAAGAACTCAAACTTCATCAGCTAATAGTATTTTATGTAGTCTTTTTAATCATAAACAGTCAAGTTACAGAGTTTGTTACTGGAGGAGTTTGCTTTGAAGCAATTCTGTTCCCTACAAGTGAGGCTTGGACAATAACAAATATTCTATCAGAGAAAATAATCACTGGACATAGTCTCTTTCTCTTTTAAGATTTACATTTGATTTCGAGAAAGAATAAATTACAAACAATTAACTGCAAGAGTGCAGAGCAGCTGATAGTATTTTTCCATTCAAAAAGATTGATTCTGATTGATTGTATTTTGAGAAAACCAAATATATCACTGGTCATTCTTTGAATGATATACAATCTAGTTAAAGAAGCTTATGTATTGGAGGATTTACAAAAGATATATTTCACATGCTAATGATGTAGGCAGTGAGTAGGGGGGTGTCTTGCATAGGTATCATGGTAGATTTAGTGTGACATTACTGATAAAGGTACCAATTACAGTGGATAGTGGAACTCAGAGTTTAATTTATTTGGAATTATCTGGTCAGTGATAGAATGTTACTTTTTCAACGACTGGATTGAAACCATTCGTTTTTTCCCAGAACAATGACAGAAACATTAATATAAGTGATGAATACTGGAAATGACTGCGTTTTATCATTTATATATGGAGTTTATTTTCTAGGAAAATAAAAATAATGAACAGCTAATTAAAATATATATGTTAGTGACAGAAGTGGTATAAATATTAAAAGGCACTATTTGTCCCCACTTAAACATGGATGTTCTGTTAGACAAACTATACTGCTGTAGATGCCATGAGTGAAATGATACTCTTTTTATTTCACTATTAGGGAGATAAATCCCTTCCACTTCCAGCACTGAGACCACAAGATCACAGGATTTCGACCTTGTTTGGTTTTGTCAATGAAAGACACTCAACTGCTAGAGACAGCAGTGATTCATCTTCTTGCTAGTGATGTATAGAATAACAATACCCAAACAGACACTGGTGTTGCAATTAGCCAGTTAGTTTGTTAAAAGATATTTATTAGTGACAGAGGCAGTATTAATACCAAGAGGTAATATTTATCCCCACTTGAATGCAGATATCCTGTTAAAACAAGCTACACTGCGGTAGACACCACGAGAGAAATACTCTCATATTGGCTTTTGGTGCAAAATACATTTTTGCTTGTATCACTAGAAGGGAGATAAATCCCTGCCACCTCCAGTGCCAAGACCACCAGATCAAGTGATTTCGACCTTGTTTGGTCTTGTTTATAATGGACAACAGCGATTTATCTCCCCACCATAATGTATAGACTGACAGTGCCTGAATATGCTGGTGTCATAATTAGCCAGTTAGCCTGTGAACTATACATGGTCTGATCAATAAGTATCCGGACTGTTGCCATAGTAACAAAGCTAAAGCACGCAGAGTAAAGCCATTTGGCACAGATTCATTTTAAACTCTGTTGTGCATGCACTCTATGTTTTTAAGTTTCTTGCTTACTCCCGTTGCTTACAGCAGTCTTTGGAAGGGAGGTGTGTAGCGTGTGATCATCACATTGACAATAACAGAGAAAATTGAGCACAGAATCTGCATTGAATTTTTCCAAAAGCTTGGAAATACCTGCTCAGAGGCCTACACTAAGTTTCCAAAAGTTTTCATCGTTCTCAACACAATCAATGAGATCTTGTGCAACTAAAACCCGAGTGTCTTGTTGGTCAGCTGAGAGCAGTCTTAGCACAAAATTGGCAGACATGCGTCTCATACCCAAATCTTCAGTGATAATGGACTGAACTGAACTGTAACTAATCTGCACATCCTCTGATAACTCACGGATGATGATTTGACGATTTCACCTCACAGCTGCATGCACATCTGTGATGTTTTTCTCAGTTCTGCTGGCTGCAGGTCTCCTAGAACGTTCGTCCCAGAACAGCCATCTTGGAAACATTTAAACCACTTGTACACTTGTGTGTGACCCACACTCTCCTCTCCATACACTTTCTGAAACTTTGCGTAGGCCTCTGAGTGGGCATCACTATGACAACTTTCTCTGTTATGGTCAATGCAATGCTCACACGCTACACACTTTCCTTTCAAGCACTGCTGTAAACATCGAAAGTAAGCTATAATGCTAAAACTTACTGCACATGCACAGCAGAGGTCAAGGTCACATGATCTTGATCTTTCTTGATCTTGTCAATGGTGGAGGCTTAACTGACAAGTGTATCAGTGACTCATCTCCCCACCAGTGATATATAGAAAAACAGTGCCAGAACAAGTGCTAGTGTCACAATTACAAGTAGTGGCATTTTACATTAAAAAACATTAACCCTTTTCATACCAATCAACCTAAGACTGCTCCTGATTCTATAATATTTTTTTTTATTTTAGAGTGATTGAAATTAAAACCTTCCATCAAAATTTCGTGTCAATTTATGTTCCAAACACCAGGTTAATAACATTAAAATTATTTTACAAAGTTCTTCATTATTTTCAAAATTAATAGAACCAAAGACAGAATCTTAACAGAAATAGGGTAACATAAAGTTTAATTCTGACTGAATTTATTTTGGGGATGACTAATGGTACTAATGGTCTTTCTTTTCAATCATAAACAATCAAGCCACAGAATCCTTTATGTTTTAGAAGAGAATTTTGAAAGACAAATGTCTCCATAATTAATGAGGATCTAGTAAGGTGAGATGTTAGATTCAGTGAAACAGCAATGATGTATGTCTTTTGAGCGTGATCGTTACCAGCGTCGCCTTCCTGGCACTTGTGCCAGTGGCACATGAAAAGACATTTGAGCGAGGTCGTTGCCAGTGCCGCTGGAGTGGCTCCTATGCAAGTGGCACATAAAATACACCATTTTGAGCATAGCCATTGCCAGTACCACCTGACGAGCATTCGTGCTGGTGGCACGTAAAAGCACCCACTACACTCTCGGAGTAGTTGGCATTAGGAAGGGCATCCAGCTGTAGAAACTCTGCCAAATCAGATTGGAGCCTGGTGTAGCCATCTGGTTCACCAGTCCTCAGTCAAATCATCCACCCCATGCTAGCATGGAAAGTGGACGTTAAATGATGACATATATATATATATATAAGTATAAGTCTGTGCACACAGACATATCTCATTAGACTTAGTGGCATTCATCATGTGATGCAGCACAGAAATGTTTCTTTATTTAGAATTCTCCAGTCATTGATAAAATCAGAATATTACTTTCCAGAGCCTGCCTTGAAATAGTTCTATTTTACAGTTATAAAGGTTTGTACAACAACAACAAAAACATCAACACAATGGCTCTCAGTCTTTTTAACTTTGTGGTTCACTGGGAATCAAGTAAAACTTTTACTAATGTATTGCACAGCAAGTTAAGAAAAACAAAACAAAAAGAAAAAACATTAAAAGTCAAATCTTTGAAAGTTAAAATCTTTCTAAGTTAAAAGCTGTAAAAATTGTAAGCTTTGTGAGTTAAACACTTTGAAAGTTAAAATCTTTGTTAGTTAAAAAAAAACTTTATAAGTTAACATTTTGTAAGTTAAAAACTTTTTATGTCAAAATCTTAGAAAGTCAAAAACTGCTGAAAATCTTTAGAAGTTATAAATTTTGAGAGACGTTAATTTATAAAAAATTTTAGAAAACCATTGCCTATTTTGTTTTATTAATTGTACTTGTGAAGAACAAAATTATAAACAATAGATTTTTCTAGAATCTCAAAACATAGATTTTTCTAAAGCTTTAAATTTAATTTTTTAGAATTATGGATTATAGTTGGATACTTCTTAAAGTGTTTGTATGATCCATGATAAACCATTTCAAAACCACTACACTAGGAGAAGAGCTTAATGCTAGACGTCACTCTCTTTTGATTTACAGTTGAAGTTTATTGTTGAAATCATCATCATCATCATCACTGTTGTCCATGCTGGCATGGGTTTGACAGCTTGACCCGGGTCAGTAAGCTGGAAGGCTGCATCAGACTCCAGTCTGATTTGGCATGGTTTCCTATGGGTGGATGCCCTTCCTAACACCAACCACTCTCAGAGTGTAATAGGTGCTTTTATGTGCCATCAGCACGGGTGCCATTTGCATGCTAATGAATCTGCCAGCTCACCACTTTAAAAATAATAATAATGATGATGATGATGATAATGAAGATGATGATGATGATGATGATGATGATGATGATGATGATGATAACAATAATAATAATAATAATACTGATAATAATAATGATGATGATTATAATAAAAGTGAAGCAGGTAAAGATGGTGGCAATTATTATTGGGTCCTTGGGGACAGTATCAGAAGGCATCAAGAAGAATATAAAGGGAATGGGAATAGAGTCCCCAGTAGAGTTGTTTCAAAAACTTTTCTTTCTTGGCATGGCAAGAGTTTTCAGGAAAGTGTTAGTTGAAAAGAACAGATAGCATGGTGCCATAGGGTGCAGGTAGCAAGCCTGCTACACATGCAAGACTCTAGGATTTCCAATAAAACCCGAGTCAAAATAATAATAATAATAATAATAATAATAATAATAATAATAATAATAATAATAATAATAATAACAATAATCCTTTCTACTGGAAGCACAAGGCCTCAAATTTGGGGGAAGTGATTAAGTCAATTACATCGACCCCAGTGTGTAACTGATACTTATTTAATCGACCCCAAAAGGATGAAAGACGAAGTCATCTCCAGCAGACTTTGAACTCAGAATGTAGTGGCAGACAAAGTACCACTAAGCATTTTGCCTGACATGTTAATGATTCTGCCAGCTCACCGCCTCGTAATAATGATAACAACAACGATGATAATAATGATGATGATAATAATAATAATGATAATAATAATAATAATAATAATAAAGCCTTTACTGCAATAATATCGCAGAGATTGAGTAAACACCTGGAAAATAACAACCTGTTTCCAGAAGAGCAGAAGGGATACTGCAAGGGCTCATACGGCTGTAAAGATCAATTATTGATCAATAAAGCCATAACTGAAGACAGCCGCAGAAAGGAGAAAGGCCTCAGTATGGCCTGGGTGGACTACCAAAAGGCTTTCGACAGTGTTCCCCACACGTGGATTCTGGAAACACTAGCTATAAACAAGGTGGCACCAATTATCATAAAATACATAGAGCACTCAATGAACAAATGGCAGACAGTGCTACAGCTCCAAACAAAAGAGGGA
>NC_069008.1:11160733-11162719 GCF_001194135.2 Octopus bimaculoides | reverse complement strand
GTGGAATCTAGAAACAGAAACAATTCCTATCATAGTAGGTGCCTTAGGTATAATAAAAAAAATATTCAGACAAATACATAACAAAAACACCAGGACTTACAAATATATATAACATACAGAAAATTGCACTACTGGGCACTGCACACATCCTACGCAAAACACTTTCAATACAGTAACTATAAGAGCATCACAGCAAACCACAGCACATAGCCAAGGCACACAGAGCTGCGCTCGGTAGTGAAGTGAAAGCACGTTATAAAAATAAAATTACTGAATAATAATAATAATAATAATAATAATAATAATAATAATAATAATAATAATAATAACACAAATAATAATACATTATTGTTATAGCTGCACAGGAACAAGCCATTAGGATGAATTTGAAAAGGGCAAAGATTGACAAAATTCAGTCAGCAGATGTAGTATCTGCAGGAAAGGAAATGAAAGTATCAATTATCTCTTAAGGTAATGTAGTAAGCTAGCTCTAAAAGAGCATAAATGCAAGCATGACTATGTAGGCAAAAGAGTGTATTGGAATGTGAGACATGTGTGTGTATTTGAAATAATATAAAAGTGGTATGAACATGAATCAGAGGTTGTGGCAGTAAATAAGAATTACAGGATTTGTGGGACTTCTTCATAATGAATGGCCATATTATTGAAGCAAGAAGACCAGATATGATATATAACAAACAATGTAAGATCATAGACTTTGCAATTCCATATGATAACAGAGATGAAACCAAAGAAATTTTAAAAAATTAGAAAATATCAGGATCTAACTTGAGAGTTGAAAAGATTGTGGGAAACTAAGACAACAATTATTCCAGTGGTAATTGGTGTTTGGTGCACTTGGCACAACAACCAAAATGCTACCTATGGGACTAAAATATATTGAAAATGAGACTCATATTCTTGACCTGCAGACATGTGCCATCTTGTATTCTGCAAGAATCCTAAGAAAGACTCTTGAGATTTGAGGAGACTTGTCACCAAATTGCAAGACAACATTCCTAATTAAATTAGCATGTAATAGCTTTGGAAAAAAAAAAAAAATAATAACAACAACTTTTATTATTTCCTTCAAAAGTAAGAAATATAAGATGTAGGATTTTAACATTTAGACAGAGTAATAGAAACTAGAAGGTCTGATCTAGTAGCAGTAGACAAAGAGAATAGAAAATGTCAGACAATTGATTTTACTGTCCCAAATGATGAAAACGTGAATATGTGAGGTATAGAGAAAATAACAAAGTATCAGGACCTAACCATTGAATTATAGCGGTTATGGAAAGTACAGGTAGAATATGTCCCTGTAGTTATAGGTGCATTAGGAACTCTCTCTAAAGATTTGAACAAATGGATAGAAGAAATAGGCATAAAACCTAGTTTAGTGCAGCTCCAGGAAACAGTATTATTAAGGACAGGTAGGATACTTAGGGAGGTTCTTGGCATCAAAAATTACTTGTAACCCAATGGTAGGAATTTTTTCCAATAGTCTAATCTGTTGTACATATATGAAATAATAATAATAATAAGAAGAAGAAGAACAACAACAAAACTGTAAAATCCAAATATATGGTACCCTAGGCATAACACCTACATGAACTTCTAACTTGTTGTCTCTTGAGGTCTATGGGTGAGACTTGGATCCAACTTGTACAAATGCAAAACAAAAGTCAAACATAAAATAATAATAATAATAATAATAATTATACGCCAAAAATGACAAAGAGCTGGAAACACTACTACAGACAGTACATAGCTTTACCAAGGAAATAGATATGAAATTCGGATTAGAAAAATGTGCCAAAGCAACTCTGAAAAGAGGAAAATTAGTTAAAAGTAGCAACATTACACTAGATAAAGCCAATGAAATAAGAGAACTAGACGAAAGCCAGCCATACAAATATTTAGGAGTTAATGAACTAGATAGGATACAACATACACAAATGAAAGAAAAAGTAAAGATAGAGTACT
>NC_069008.1:11155630-11159515 GCF_001194135.2 Octopus bimaculoides | reverse complement strand
TATAACATACAGAAAATTGCACTACTGGGCACTACACACATCCTACGCAAAACACTTTCAATACAGTAACCATAAGAGCATCACAGCAAACCACAGCATCTACCCAAGGCACACAGAGCTGCGCTCGGTAGTGAAGTGAAAGCACGTTATAAAAATAAAACTACTGAACAACAATAATAATAATAATAATAACGTCTAAATGTTAAAATCCTACATGAACTTCTAACTTGTTGTCTCTTGAGGTCTCTGGGTGAGGCTTGGGTCCAACTTGTACAAATGCAAAGCAAAAGTCAAACATAAAATAATAATAATAATAATAATAATAATAATAATAATAATAATAATAACAACAACAACAATAGTAGAATGAAAAATGGTCTAGGGGAGACAATAAAGAAGTTCTTAAGGCCTTCTATCATGCCATGTATTTCCTTACAAACCTACTTAAACTGGAGACAGAAGCATCTTGAAATAAGACCCTACATAGTAACAAAATTGCCAACGTCAGAAGAAACATTATGAAAAAGAAATTACTAACTGATTGACTAAATTAAACAATCAGTAAAGGATAAAAAGGAACAAAGTTGCAGCTAAAGATGATACTACAGAGGAAATAAATTACAGACCAACCCAGCTCTGATAAAAATGCAATAATGATTGAAAGAGTTAATGTAACTGATAAACAAAGTGAAATGCTCTCTGAACCAACCATAAACACTAAGGCAGATGAAAATCAAATAGATGAAGAAAGCCACACAGAAATTGACCCAACAAAGCTACATGATCTAAAAAATCAAACCATGATTGAATGGCTAAAAATTAAAGAAACCAGTATGGATGAATGTGACACTCTCTCAAAAATTTGCAATTCCAACCAAAACTTAATAGTAATTGGTATAATTTCAGCTAATGATGTTGATATAACAGATCTCAACCACCTGTAATATGCATCTGCGAAAATCTCATCGATTCTATGTAGTGAAAAGAATAAAAAACAACAGCATTCCCTCAAAAAGCCTACTTGGCGGCAAGAGTGTATTCACCACCAAATTCAGCTACTTAGGTCCGACATAGAATGTTTTAAAAAACAAGACTGTCAAACCAACAAAAATCCAAAAATTAAAGAAAATATATAATATGAAAACCATACTTGACATTGATACCACTATAGAAACTATCAAGCAAAAGATATGTGCTAAAGCTGCCTGCATAGCACGGATTGAAAAGCATGTTAGATTCTTCAAGAAGAACATGTTCAAAAATAGCCCAAAAATTTTTACAGGAAGATAGGGAAAATACCAGCTACAGTAAAGTCTGTGCCATCAAAAGAAGATGTACAGGAATTTTGGAATGAAATTTGGGTAGAGGGAAAAACACACAATGAAAATGCCACTTGGAGCAAAAGTGGGAGGGTATCAAGGTAGAGGATGTAAGATCTGCTCTCAGGAAGTCAAAGCAAATGGGAGTCTCCAGGAAAGGATAAAATTCGTAACTTTTGGTTGAATACCTTCTCCAAAACTTGACAACAATGTTTTGCAACAACCTAGTATGATTCTCTTTGGGCTAGTTAATGGTGTTACATTCTGACTTCCAAAAAATGAAGAAACAAATGAACCAAAAAATTATAGACCCATAACCTATTTAACAACAATGTATAAAATACTAACATCTGTCTTGATTAAATATATCTATAGTCTTTTTAATAGAAAGAGACATATTCCTTAATGAGCAAAAAGGGTGTAAATGTGGGTCCTATTGTCGTAAAGATCAGCTACTCATCAATAAAATGACACAAAAACTTGTCAATAGCCTGGATAGACTGCAAAAAAGCTTTTGATAGTTTACCACATAGCTGGATTAAGAAATGTCTGGATATGTATAAAATAGTACCTACTCTGTGAAACTTCTTGTCTATAAGTATGAGATCATGGAAAACCACACTAACTTTGAACAGTGACAATGAATCTCTCAATGTTGGAAATGTAAGAATTTCATGTGACATTTTCCAGGGTGACTTTCTTTTGTCTATTCTGAATGCCTCTCTTGAGATTTCTTGATGATGTACAGTACAGCTATAAAATGTTTGATAAAAATATAAATAATTTCATTTATATGGACGATTTAAAGCTCTTTGCCAAAAATGACCAACAACTACAGGGCTTACTAGCAATTGTTAGACAATTCAGTGATGACATCAGGATGCAATTTGGCCTCAATAAATGTGCAAAAGCTACCTTTATCAAAGGAAAAATGACAGAAACATCCAATGTTAATCTTGACTAGCAGAATGTCATAAAGAAGTTAGAACCAGAGGAGAGCTACAAATACCTAGGGGTATTTGAAAGGGACAGAATCAAACATTCAGTGATGAGGGAAAGAATCAGAAGAGAATGTTATCGCAGAGTAAGAGCAATATTCAAGACAGAACTGAATGCAAGAAACGGGATTGAAGTGAACAATACTTTAGCCATACCAGTCGTGATTTACAGTTTCAATATCGTTAACTGGTCAATTACTAATATATGTAATCTTGACAGAAAAATACGAAAATTGTTGACAATGCATAGAATGCTCCATCCTAAGGCAGATATAGAACGACTTTACCTGCCTAGAAAAGAGGGTGGCCATGGACTTTTACAACTGTTATTAACAATGAAGATTGCCACAATTGGCCTAGACACCTACCTGAAAAACTCGGATAACTGGCAAAGGAATATCTAAATACATTCTGAATACAACAACTTCCAGAATTAGACATACTGGAAACAAGCACAGAAAAAGCTAAGTGCATGAAACCCATGCTAAAAATTCTGCTTTAGATATTGTTACTGATAAATGGCAAGAAAAGCCTCTCAATGGCAAATACCCAAAGAGAGCTAATAGTGCCAATGTTGACAAAGCCCTTACCCATCAATGGTTAGTGTCTTCTGGCTTAAAATCAGAAACAGAAGAGTTTATCATAGCAGCCCAAGATGAATGCCTACCTACATAGAACTACCAGGCCAACATATTAAAGAACGGCAATAGTCCAACATGTCGTGTATGTCAACAACGAAATGAAACCATTGATCATGTTGTCTCCATGTGCAGTCTTCTTGCACCTACAGAGTATCTCAACAGGCATGATAGAGCAGCACAATATATTCATTGGGTAATTTGCAAAAACCTGGCCATGATAAAAACTGGTGGGAACATAAACCACCTCCAGTGCTTGAAAATGATCACATCTCACTCCTCTGGAACTTCATCGTTCAAAGTGACAGAAAAATAGATGCGAAGAGGCCAGACATTATATTGAAAGACTTCAGACAAAAATCATGCCTCCTCATTGATATAACTGTTCCAATTGACATAAATGTATCTGTCAGGACCGATCAAATTTGACAAATTAAGTAAATATAAGGACATGAACAAATTAAGTAAATATAAGGACCTGGACATTGAAATACAAAAGATGTGGCAACTTAAAGCAAGAACTGTTCCTGGTATTGTGGGTGCCCTTGGTAGGATAAGAAAGGGATGTCAGAAACATCTAGATAATATCCCAAGAGAACCATGTCTCAGAAAAATTCAAAAGATTGTGCTGACAAGTACTGCCCACATCCTTAGAAAAACCCTATCAATTTAAATGTCTGTGTTGTATTACATGAAGATATTTCGCTGCTGCCCCTGCCACTTGCCCTCCTCAAGCTTTCAGTCATACTCTAACACCTCTTAGACTTCACTCACCCTAGGATGTTAGGTGTGTCTCAGTGAGTGATTGTAACAAACATGCAGATTAAAAGTGAATAATAATAATAATAATAATAATAATAATAATAATAATAATAATAAAGCCATAACTGAAGACAGCAGCAGAAAGAAGAAAGGCCTCAGTATGGCCTG
>NC_069008.1:11150040-11152540 GCF_001194135.2 Octopus bimaculoides | reverse complement strand
CTGTTAGAGCAAAAGACTCTCAAATGATAACATTTTACATTTAAAAAGATTTTTTCTATTCAAATATGCTTTGAAAATAGCAAATATACCAATGGCTATTCTTTTGAATCTCAAACAGTGATGTTTCAGAAGTTTTGGCTAACAGACATACATTTAGAAAGAATGCTTAAGAAAGATGTCATCACTGATGCTATTAGACCAAAACTTTTCTCTGCTGCCCTCCAGGATCAGACATAAACAGTTTTTAAAAAAAACTCTTTTAAAAAGAACAATTTAGAGCAAGAAATTTAAGATGTGAGGATTTAAAATTGTAAAATTGTAAATGAACTATCTGAACAGAGTATCTCAAAGTGAATATTACTATTAATAATAGCTTGTAATATAGTGGGTTAAAAAGCCCTTGGAAAAATAGAACAAAAGCTATCTTTTTCTCCACCCAAGGGATTTTTAACTTAATATATTACAAGCTAAAGGTGGCAAGGTGACAGAACCATTAGTACCCCCTGCAAAATGTTTCAGTCTTGCACATCTGTCCTTGTCAATTACAATTGCCTCGGTACCCTCTGGATAATATTCTGTTGATAGCTTCACTCAGATTACCGACTTCATTTTCGTGATTTTCTTCTCAATCTCCATGCTTTTCGCATATGTCACCATACACCATCTGTATGCCCTAAGTTCAAATTCAACTTTACCATCCATTCTTTTGGTGGTTGATAAAATAAGTACCAGTTGAGTACTGAATACAATATAATTGACTTAGCCCTCCTCCAAAATTGCTGAAATCATTATTATTGTTATATCCTTATGGATAAACGAATACACTGCAACAGTGTAATAACGTAACTGAAACAAATAGCAGTAATCACAAGGAAAGTAATAACAGTTTTTTTAAGAACCAACAATCCAACACGCTAACTTGAACTGTAAAACTTTGAACTCCAGCTTTGAACTATCAATACACAAACTGTGGAACTAGCATGAACTCTTTTCTTTATTTAAGCACTCAGGGTTATACACAGAGGGGACAGCACAAAGACAGACAGAACAGTGGGGACAAAAACCACAGAACAAATGAATGAAAGATGAACAATAATAAATGACGATGAAATGGCCGCATGCTCCCCACTTGCAAGCAATATCATTTAAATGTTTTAGTTTAATGTTTTTATATCATTTTTTTCTTTTTTCTCTCTCTATTTTTGTTTTATTTCCTTTTGCATCCATGTTACCGTCTAAGAATTTCAAACATTTACTTACTTTTTTTTACCATTTTATGTAAGGCAACAAGTCCTCGTAGTCTATTACTGGTGGCAAATCATCAAACTCCACGCATACTCCCGTTGGGTCTATCCTTTGTCCAAACAATTCTTTCAGTCTTGCACATCTCTCCTTGTCAATTAAAACTGCCTTGGTACCCTCTGGATAATATTCTGTTGATAGCTTCATTCTTATTACCAATTTCATTTTCGTGATTTTCTTCTCAAACTTCATGCTTTTCACATATGTCACCATATACCATTTATTTTTCGGTTCTTTTTAGGTTACTCGTTCCTGCAGTCCCACCTGATTTTCCATGTTGGCTTCTCTTGTTGATGTTGTTGGAATCTATTTACCACCGTATATTCCTCCTC
This sequence comes from Octopus bimaculoides, assembly GCF_001194135.2. Taxonomy (NCBI): domain Eukaryota; kingdom Metazoa; phylum Mollusca; class Cephalopoda; order Octopoda; family Octopodidae; genus Octopus; species Octopus bimaculoides. Next base: position 11,150,906 of record NC_069008.1, on the reverse strand, counting down.
CACTTTCTCCAAACACTTCTCACTTACTGGGGTCATCACTTTGGCACTCTGCTCCCACTCGGTACCCTGCTACTGCTGTCCTCCTTCACCTTTATCATCTTTCTGGGGACACCTTGCTCTCATGTGTCCCCTCTTTCGACACTGATAACAAGTTGGGGGTCTTCCCTCCACCACTGCTCTCAATCTCACGTCCTCTAGCAGTATCACCTCCTCAACTATCTTGTGTAAGTCCTGTAAACTGACTTGGATGGCCACTTCAAGGCTGTATCCCCAGCAGTTTACCTCTTTCATCCTCGTTACTTTTAAAACTTTTGCATCCTCCTCCACACTACACATAATGGCTGTCACCAGCCATGCCTCCTCAGTCTCCGGGGGCACCCTGTCTATCCCTACCCCAGCCACTCATTTGCCACAGCAAGTTGACAGAAGCACCCACTCCTGTGTACCTGGCGCCACAGTGGAGTGGTTCATCGCTTCCCTCTTGCTAGCGACCCTCACCTCTACCGTGCTGCATCTCCTCCCACCCGTGCAGAATGTTGTGAGGCCCTTCACCTCCTTCAAATACTCTTCCATGGCTTCCACTGTGGCTACCTCTATTTACTTCAGTGACGTGGACAGCACTCTATTTACCACCGTCCACCTTGCTATGCCAGCTATCAATCTTCTGGCGGGGTCAACTTCAAACAGGTTCCCTCCTTCCTGACTAGTCTGTTGAACTCCTTTAACCTCCCCTGCTCCAACTTCACCTCTCGAACCTGCAACGTGTCAGCAGTCAAACCTCCTCCAGTGGCTGAAGCACAAATGCTGGCTGGAACTGGTTCGCACTCCCTCCCTCCCTCCCTCTCCACTTCACCCATAAATGGGGA
>NC_069008.1:11144584-11149768 GCF_001194135.2 Octopus bimaculoides | reverse complement strand
ACTTACTCAGACTGCTATTATTTATATGTATGTAGATATAGTGGTCCAGTCCATTCTTGCAAAGGGGTGTTGTACTTTCACGCAACAATTATTGAGCTGGCAGAATTGTTAGCATGCCTGGAAAAATACTTTGTGGTATTTCATCTGCCGTTACGTTCTGAGTTCAAATTCCGCCGAGGTCGACTTTGCCTTTCATCCTTTCGGGATCGATAAATTAAGTACCAGTTACACACTGGGGCCGATGTAATCGACTTAATCCGTTCGTCTGTTCTTGTTTGTTCCCTCTATGTTTAGCCCCTTGTGGGCAATAACGAAATAGGTATTTCATCCATCTGTATGCTCTGAGTTCAAATTCCACAGGGATCAACTTTACTTTTCATCCTTTCGGGGTCAATAAAATAAGTACCAGTTGAGCATGGGTTGATGTAATTAACTGGTCCCTCTCCCTCGAAATTGCTGGCCTTGTGCCAAAATTTGAAATCAATACATTACAAGATATTATTCATAGCAGTATTCAGTATGAAATAATTGTCAAAGTGATTTATCTATGAATTCTTCAAAGCTTCTACATTTGTATTCTAAAAACATGAATATTAAAACTTTACACTTCTGTTACATTATCAATGCTGTGTCCAACCTCTCTATAACAATGTAAGACAATTCTTCGAAATGCCTCATATATTTCCATTATAACAATCAAGCCAGAGAAGTTTATATGCCGGAGGAGATTTGTAGAAGCCATACATTTCGCAAGTTAATATGATGCAAGCTTCATGTGATGTTAGATTTATTAGTGTGAAACAGCTGACAAAGGTACTGATTCTTATGGGTAACAGTACACAAATTTTGTTTTGTTTGTAATTGTCTCTTCAGTGAGAGCATCAAAATGATGCTTTTCAATGACTGCATTGAAACCAGAAATAGTAGTGAGTTCTAGACAGTGACAGAACTATTAGCACAAGGGTTCTCAATAATTTTATGCTTTAAGGCACACTTGGGATCTACTTTCTCTTACCTTCTACTTGTTTCAGTCATTAGACTGCAGCCATGCTGGAGCACTGCCTTAATGAACGAATTTACCCCAGTGCTTTTCTTTTTAAGCTTGGTACTTGTTCTATCGATCTCTTTTGTCAAACTGTTAAGTTACAGGGATATAAACACACTAACATCAACTATCAAGCAATGGTGGGGACAAACAAACACACACACACACACACATATAACGGGCTTCTTTCAGTTTTACCAAATCCACCCACAAGGCTTTGGTTGGCCTGAGGCTATTGTAGAAGACACTTGCCCAAGTCGTCACACAGAGAGAATGAACCCAGAACCATGTTGTTGGGAAGCAAGCTTCTTACCACACAGCCAGGTACTTTGCATGGTTAGATTAAAAAGAAAAAAATTTAAGGTTAAAAACGTAGATTGAATGTTGAGATCTAATGTTCATTTATTCCCTTTATTGGTTCAGTCGTTGGAGTGTGTTCATGCTGGAGCATTACACTGAAAGGTTTGGTAGATCAAATCAACTCCAATAGTAATTTCAAGTCTGGTATTTATTCCATTGATCTCTCTCTGTCTCTCTCTTTCTCTTCTTCTTTTTTTTTTGTCAACCTAGGCACAGGCTGGGCTGTGTGGTAAGAAGCTTGCTTCCCAAACACATGATTCCAAATTTAGCCTCACAGCTTGGCACCTTGGGCAAGTGTCTTCTACTATCAGCCTTGCGAGTGGATTTGGTTGATAAAAACTGAAAGAAGCTCATTGAATATGTATACATATGAATATATATCTATGAGTGTGTGTCGTTGTATCTGTTTGTTCCCCATCACTTGGCAACTGGTGTTTGTATACTTATGTCCCCCACAACTCAGCAGTTTGGCAAAAGTGACTGATAGGATAAGTACAAGGCTGTATAGTAAGAAGCTTGCTTCCCAACTACATGATTCCAGGTTCAGTCCCACAACATGGCACCTTGGGCAAGTGTTTTCTACTATAAGCCTTGTGAGTGGATTTGGTAGACAGAAAGAGAAAGAAGCCCATCATATGAGTATATACGTATATATATCTATGTATGTGTGTTTCTTTGTATTTGTGCTTAGGTCCTCGTAACTTAGCAGTTTAGTAAAAGAGACCAATAGAATAAGTACCAGGCTTTAAAAAAAAATAGGTACTAAAGTTGATTAATACAACTGAAACACTCTCCAAGATAGTGCCCCAGCATGGCCACAATCAAATGACTGAAACAAATAAGAAAATAAAAGAAATTCCTAAGCTATGGGGAGGGAAACAAATGAATGCTGGTTGTCAGACAGCAAAGAATAAATAGCAAAATATTTATGCACACACACACACACACACACACACATCCCTCATACATGCATCAACACACATATACACTCACACATGCATGTGTGTGTGTGTGTGTGTGTGTACAGGGTGGGCCAAAAGTCGCACACAAAATAAGTTCAGTACACTCCGGAATTGTCAGACATGCTTCAATTTTTCTAAAATTGAAATAGATAAATAAAATAATGATGTCTGCCCACATACTTATGCACAATAAACAAAATGAATAACAATAATAATAACGTAACATAAATAAAATGTCAAATGTTTTGGTGCATGACTTTTAGCCCATCCTACACATATGTAAATTATGATGCAGTTATTATTGACAACATACCATGTGCAGCCTGCGGAAAGGTGTGCCGTTCAGTTAGAGATTAAAAAGACATATCAAAAGACTTCATACTGTGGCACTGGTTCCTTCTGCCAGCCAGGACAACTGTGAATTATACAATAAAATGTACAAATCTTTGGTAGGGCTCAGTAGTCATATAAGGGTCTCATATTGCATTATCAGGGACTCATTTCAATGATTCTTTCTAGCAACAGCTTTGTTCATATTTGAGAAAGCAGCCACAATATATATATATGCATACAAGCATACCAACTTACACATATGTATGTATGTGTGTACGTATATATATATATATGTGCATGTGTGCATGTATGTGCGCTCGTGTGTACGTTCGTGTGCACATGTGTGTGTGTATGTGCATATATAATGACACTTTAACATTAGTAGGACCTTTATAAAGTCTTAAATTTTATTTTAAAAAATTACTCCATGCCTGGATACTGCTTGTAGTGCAAAAGTGCTCCAAAACTGCTACACTATCATGAGAAATAAATGCTTGGTATCACTCTCTTTCATAATTTAAACCTGATGTTAATTTTTGAAAAAAAAAAAAAAAAGGTAAACATATAAATAAATAGATAACAGATAGCAGACTGTAAGAATGTAGACTTTCTCAGCTGATAACATCTTATGATCAAAACGAATTCTGATGAGACATGCACTTGAAACCAAAGGAGCCTGCAGCCATTCTTTGGGAATAAATACAACAGACAATCTACAGAAGATTCTAATTTGAGAAATTTCATAAAAGGTATATCTTACAAGTTAACTCTTTTCATAGCAACCCATCTGAGATTGCCTTGGTTTAGGATTTGAAATGATCGAAAAGCAGTGGATTTCAACTATTTTTTACTTTTAGACCCCTTTCATTTCTATTTTTTCTCAAATGGATCCCAATAGCCATTTGATGCTTAAAAAATCCTATTATGTTTTTACAATTAAATATTACTAGGAATTACATTTAAAAGATTGTTAGAATATTTTATGATTCTTAGATTTTCAGAAGAACAGCAACATTAATCTTACACCCTAGTTTCAACCATTGTCTTTCTTGATAACCAAGCACCCAATGCAGAGATTACTATGCAAAACATAAAAGACTTTTTCATTTTCCTGAGTGTCAAACTAATACACCTGCTTGTTGTCCATACACCTGTCTTCATCTTCTGTTTTTCTATAAATTTCAACTATACCAAAGTCTTGTGAATGGATTTGGTTGACGGAAACTGAAAGAAGCCTGTAGTGCATATGTATGTGTGTTTGTGTCTTGACCAGTGTTAGTGTATTTATGTCCCCTACCTTATCAGTTCGGCAAAAGAGATTGATGGAATAAGTACTAGGTTTAAATAAATAAGTCCTACGGTTAATTTGTTCAACTCAAACCCAAAATAAAAGACATAATATATATATATATATATGAGGATGATGATGGCCGTCCACTCGTGACTGAGGAAGACCATTGCCAGCCTTCAGGAACATGTGCGCTCCAGAACCAACTTATATTTTGCATCTGCGGCTCCATTGGTGGCCAATGAGCCCTGCTTTTGACAAGCACACACGACTGCAAACATTGCAGACCAAGCTCCTCCCATTCTCTATATGAGCCGTGTGCTTTTGCGCAGCTCGCTTAACTTCTTTATGCTGGATACATGCTCTCTCAAAAATGTCGATCCCCTCCCCAACCCGCCTCCTCCACCCGTGGCGACGACAGGCACTGCTATCCCAGCCAGCGTCCCACACACTACAGGCCCCCAATGAGGACCCGACAAAGTCCCCAAATCGCAGCCCTGGCCTCCGCTGGAGTCTCCCTCCACTGGAGTCTCCCTCCACCGGAGTCTCCCTCCACCGGAGTTTCCCTCCACCGGAGCCTCCCTCCACCGGAGTGTCCCTCCACCCACAAGTTCCTCATACAGCATCTGCCTAGGAATCCCGCCATCCCTCATTCCAATAAGGTGTCCAGTCCAATGCAACCACCGCCTGTGCACCACTACCTCAACACCCAAGACATCAGCTGTCCCCAGGACCCGTGCATCTGGAACCCACTGTGTAGGGTCAGTGCTGCAGCGATCTCTCAGGAGGATGCAGGGCGCTTGGTGGGAGGATCTTGTTCGTGGTGTTCAGGCTGCTGCTGGTGCGGATAACAGCAAGAGGCTTTGCCATCTTGTGAGGTGAGCTTGTGGACCTAAGAGCTCCATGTCAGCTCCTTTGCTTTCCAAGGAGTCTTCCACCCTGTTTGCTAAATCAGCGGAGATCACAGGTCACTGGGTCAAGCACTTCTCTAGGCTCCTGAACCATGAGTCAGTTGTGGATGAGGCAGTGGTTGATGCTATGCAACAGAGACCCATCGTTGGCTCCTTGGACTCTTCACCCTCGGTGGATGAGGTGATGGCATCAGTAGGTAAATTGAATCTTGGTGGGGCACCTGGGGGGGATGGAGTTTGTGCTGGGGTCTTGCGGTTTGGTGGTAGTTGCGTCACACGGTCCCT
>NC_069008.1:11143365-11144574 GCF_001194135.2 Octopus bimaculoides | reverse complement strand
CTTCGTGGGCTTATTGGTGCGGTTTGGAGGGATGATGCAGTACCTGGGGTCTGGAGGGATGCAACTGTTCTTCCTCTATGTGGGGGAAAGGGAGCTGGAGTGGTGTATGGTGACTGGAGGGGTTGGCTGCTGACAGGGTTCTGGCAGATATTCTTCTTGCCTGTCTGGGTGGGTGTCTCGTGAATAATGTCCTGTCTGGGTCTCGATGTGGCTTCCGGTCTGGTGGAGGGACAGTGGGTATGATTTTCACAGCGGGACGGGTGCAGGGGAGGTGCTGTGAGCAGAGTGTTGATCTTGTCTGGGTGTTCATTGGTTTAACAGGGGCCTTTGGTGCTGTAGGTGGGGCCTTTCTGTGGAAGGTGCTTGGCAGGCTTGGATGTCTGGATCACTTTGTGTCTGTATTTAGATCATTTCATGATGGGATGAGGGCTTGGGTCAATGCTGGTGGTGGCATGGCGGGACCCATTCTTGTGGAGGATACATACATAGACACATATATATACATTCGTTTATTCTTTTATTTGTTTCAGTTGTGCAGCTGTGGTTTCGCTGATTTTCTATGGCTGGTGGGGTTTCACATCACCACTCCTGTATGTGATTTTGTTCAAACTGTTGGCCCATTTGATGTATGAAGAAGATTGATTCTGCTGCCCTCAACTGTACCTCATGCTGGGCTGTTGGTTGATCTGGTATTGTGGAGAGGAGGATGTCTAGTTCCTTTTTGAAGTCATCTACATCCACATTATGAAGATTACTTAATTTTTATGGCAGGGCATTGAAGAGCAGTAGGCCTTTCCAGAACTTAGATGGAGTGGATGGTACCATGGGTAGAATAGAATAGCATCTACTTTTGGTATTTATATGGCATTCAATGCTGAAATTAGGTACTATCCCTTCTAGACTTTTCCATATGTAGATTATTACATAAATGTCACACCTTTGCTCTAGGGTGTAATGTCGCAGTTTTTTCAGCCTCTCAAATACACACACACACACACACACACACACGCATATATATATATATACATATATTCTTTCATTCTTTTACTTGTTTCAGTTATTTGATTGTGGCTGTGATTGAGCACTGCCTTTAGTCGGACAAATTGACCCCAGGGTTTATTCTTTGTAAGCCTAGTGCTTATTCTATCATTCTCTTTTGCTGAACTGCTAGCTTACAGGGACATAAACACACCAGCATCAGTAGTCAAG
>NC_069008.1:11139052-11143355 GCF_001194135.2 Octopus bimaculoides | reverse complement strand
ATATATATATATATATATATATATATATATATATATATATATACACATACATATATATTTATTTATTTATTTATTTATTTATTTATGTGTTTCAGCCAAGTGGCTGCGGTCATGCTGGTGCACCACCGTTATATACACAATGGGTTTCTTTCATCCCAAGCTTCTGCTCAGGCCACTGGCCATCATAAGACAAGTCATGCTTGCACAACCCAGAATGAGGGTTTGCACCTTCCTTTTTCAGATAGGCAAGTGCAGCCCACCCCAACATTTGGTCTGGCTAGTGCCCATTCTTCTTTGCTATCATGAGACTTTCTCAGAGCTGGATTTTCTACGGAGAGCATGCCCTTGCTTACCCCCAACCTCAGTTTCTAGACATGAGTGGTCCTGAGACACTATTTTTAAGAAATGTGGTGGAAAACTAGCTCAGGAAAGCAGGGACGCTGCTCCCTGAAATCCCTTTTGGAAATCCCTGATGGAAACCCCTTTCAGAGACCCATTTTGGAGCCACGCTAATTTTTGTATTATTCTATTTAATGTACTAACTAATTATGTACTACTATTATACTTTATAACCTATTTTCAAATTTCAAATTATTAATTAATAATTAAAACAATGAATTTTTTTAAAGTGCAAACATTTTAATTGAGTTATTTTTAATTTTTCATAGAAGTAACAAGTAATAACAAATAAAAGTAATAATTGTAACAAATTTTTTAGCTTTAATAAAGGCTAATATTTTCTAAATCTAAATATTTTATTTGAAATTTTATCCTTAGCTGCAATATTTTAAGTAAAAATGTTCTTGTTCTGTACTTTACCAGATGTAATCACTTGTCCTGAACTTTTGCAAGTGTAATAACACATACATATACATGTATACACATATAGATACTCGCACCTATACATATAATGTGCACTCCGTCGGTTACGACGACGAGGGTCCCAGCTGATACGATCAATGGAACAGCTTGCTCGTGAAATTAATGTGCAAGTGGCAGAGCACTCCACAGATACATGTACCCCTAACATAGTTCTCAAGGAGATTCAGCGTGACACAGAGTGTGACAAGGCCGGCCTTTTTGAAATACAGGTACGACTCATTTTTGCCAGCTGAGTAGACTAGAGCAACGTGAAATAAAGTGTCTTGCCCAAGGACACAACGTGTTGCTGAGAATTGAACTCACAACCTTATGATCGTGAGCCGAATGCCCTAACCACTGAGCCACATACCTTCACCCCATACATATCCGTACTTTTAGCAACACAAGCATATACATTATAGTATAATATATACACATATATATGTTTATATATATATATAAACATGTATCTGTATATGTATGCATGTATGTATGTATGTATGTATGTATATATATACACACACACACACACACACATACTCACTGTCATACAAACTCATACATATACACATACACACAAGCCCGCATACATACACAGTGTTTGCTTTCAATGATTTATTGTAGAAGGAGATGCGTATTCATGTGTGCACATTTTCACAATCATGTGCATAGATATGCGTAAGCGAGTGTGTGCATGTGTTTATGTGCACCTTTTGCAGCTATATGGTGCATAACACTCAAAGTGCACTTATAATTGTATACAGATTTGATATGCATGTAAATATCTGACAATCTATCTATTAATCTATCTGTTTATCTCTCTAAGCATCTAGATATTTTTCTATGTATCTTCGCAGATATATGAGAGGGATAGCGTGTTTGTGTTTATATATATATATATATAAACACAATACATGTATGTGTATGTACTATATAGATATGTATATATATATATATATATATAGATAGATGTGTGTGTGTATATATATATATATAAATATGTGTGTGTATTATATTATACATCATATACATTATAGTATAATATATACACATATATATGTTTATATATATATATAAACATGTGTCTGTATATGTATGCATGTATGTATGTATGTATGTATGTATGTATATATACACACACACACACACACACATACATTTTTATTTCATTCCCAATTTCATTCATCATGATATGAAGATATCAACTTCCCATCTTGTCCCTCAACTCAATTTCTCTCTCTCTCTCTCTCTCTCATTCCTTCTCTCTGTTTGTCTATCCAGCCCCTGCCTCCCCTCTGTCACAAACACATTTCCATGCTCTTCTCTCTTCCTCCTCCTCCCTTCCCTCCTTTTGCATACATCATCACGTTTCCTTCCCCTCCTTGTCTGTCTCTCTCTTTCCGGCTGTTTCCAGTGAGCTGAGGAATCTGATTTTATAGCTAAAGCTATGTAAATATCCAGCTAATGGAAACACATGTGCAAACACACTAGATAGCTAGGGAGCCTCTACGAGACCCCCCTCTACTAGCTGTTAGAAATAGCAATAGAATTTCTTTAATATATATATATATATATCAGTGCTTTTCAATCATTTTTTTTGCTTAGGGAACCCTTTGATTCCTGCTTTACTAGGATGGACCCTCCTAGATAGTCAGTCTTTTCTTTTACCTTTTACTTGTTTCAGTCATTAGATTGCAGCCATACTGGAGCACCACCTTGAAGAATTTTTAGTCAAAGGAATCGACCTCAGCACTTTAGTTTCAAAGCCTGATACTTATCCTACTCATCTCTTTTGCCAAATCGTTAAGTTATGGGGATGTAAACACACCAACACCAGTTGTCAAGTGGTGCTGGTGGGGGACAAACACAGACACCAAGATACACACACTCACACACAATTATAGGACAACTGGTGCTGCCCCATAACTTAGCAGTTCAACAAAATAAGTACCAGGTCTGAAAAAATAAGTACTGGTGCCAGTTCTTTCAACTGAACATTTTTCTCCAAAGCGGTGCTCCAGCAGGGCTATATGTTTTAATATGATAGAGAATGAGGGTACCCTCAGGGCTATATGTCCAAATATGACAGACAATGAGGCTGTCTACATGTAGTCACCTGACATGCTAGAAAGAGCAGCTGAGTCTCTCTCAAATATCACACCATACTATATTAAAAAAGGAGGAAAGCAATGCATCTGTCACAAATTATACTTGAAGAAGAAACCATGATGATCATGGCTGGAATGCCTTTAACAACATTTCTTCTGAATCCGGTATTGCCACTGACAACATAATTGATATTCTTAAGATGTATATGACATTTAAGTATTATTTACAGATGATTGACACTAGTGTCTAGTCTGATTTGCTCACTTCCTCGGGATTAGTGGCAATATATATGCGTGTATATGTGTGTATATGTGTGTGTGTGTGTGTGTGTGTGTGTGTGCATTTTGTGTATCAGTGTAGGATAGTTCAATGGTTTAGAATTTTGGTTCACAATCACGAGGAGTCATGTTTGCTCTTCCCAAACAGCATTTTGAGCAAATATCATTTTCTATAGCCTTGAGCTGATCCATATCTGGTGGGTGGAACGGGATAACCAGAAATCTATGTAGAAGCACAGTGGATGTCATGACCATTTTCTTATGCTGATATGTATATATGTATATATATCATTCGCCATGATAGATTGCTGACCACTACACATATTTTTTTTTCTCTCCCTGTTTCTCTCCTTGTTTCTTTCTGTGTTCCTTTCTGCTGAAGAAGGTAGGCTTGAAAAGTTAAAGACTTTCTCTATTCCCGAGGGTTTTACTAATACAACCATTTGTTGTTTACACCACCTGTCTTCGTCTGTTGTTTTTACGTGAATTTTCCTATACACACACACACACACACACACACACACACACACACACACACACACACATATATATATATATATATATACATATACACATACACACACATATATTCTTTTATTCTTTTACTCATTTCAGTCATTTAACTGGGGTCATGCTGGAGCACCGTCTTTTTAGTTGAAGAAATTGACCCCTGGACTTATTCTTTGTAAGCCTGATACTTATTCTATAGGTCTCTTCTGCCAAATGCTCTAGAATATCCAACGGGTCAGGATCTCAGTCAGATGTATTATGAACAAATAAATAAATGACAAATAATAGATACACATCACTTCGTTACAGCTGTTTCCAGTGGATTTCTTTAATAGATTAATAAGTACATTATAGCATAACTAAATAACCACTTTCTTCAGATGATACATAACATTTCAAATAGTATGACAACACTCTCCCATAGTGGGCAAGCCGAACCTGTTTCCAGCTGGGGCTGGCTTGGAATGAGAGAAACAACAAAGCTACAATGACTTTATGAGTTCTGTTAGTAGGTGGGAGTGTTCAAAAAATTCATATCTTCAGGA
>NC_069008.1:11133213-11136480 GCF_001194135.2 Octopus bimaculoides | reverse complement strand
ATATATATATTTATATATATTTATATATATGTATGTATGTATATATGTATGTATGTATGTATGTGTGTGTGTGTATATATATATATATATATATATATGTATATGTATATATATTTATGTGTGTATGTTTCAGTGTTTGTCCCTGCACCATCGCTTGACAACTGATGTTGGTATGTTTACAACCCCATAACTTAGTGATTCAGCAAAAGACACCGATAGAATAAGTACTAGGCTTACAAAGAATAAGTCCTGGGGTCAGTTTCTTCAACTTAAAACCCTTTAAGGTGGTGCTCCAGCATAGCTGCAGTCACATGACTGATACATGCAAAAGAATAAAAGCATAGAAGAATATATATATGTATACACACACACATGAGTGTCGGGTGAGACTTGGTACCAATTTGGCTGTAATTTCTACCCAGTCTGTCTACTATGCAGAAATTCTTCATGGTGACTTGCTAGAAAATTTGTTTTCGAATATTACAGGTTGAGATGGCAAAATTGTTAGCTCATCAGACGAAATGCTTAGTGGCATTTCATCCGTCTTTATGTTCTGAGTTCAAATTCAGGGTCAATAAAAGAAGTACCAATCAAGCACTAGCATTGATGTAATCGACTTACATCTCCTAAAATTGCTGGCATTGTGCCAAAATTTTAAATCAATATAGCAGATGAAATTTTTATTCTATTTTGTTAATTTTCTTTGATGTTTGGCCTTAAAGAACCATAGAAATTTATTTCATTGTCAGAACGAATAATGTCTCTTGACATTTCCAACCCACATAATTCCTCTCTCTCTTATTCTTTCAGTCTCTCACTCCTTCTCTCTTTCTCTCTCTCTCTCTCTCTCTCTCTCTCTCTCTCTCTCTCTCTCTCTCTCTCTCTCTCTCTCTCTCTCTCCCTCTGTCTCTCTGTCTCCTGCTCTTGTGCACACAACTCAACAACTTACATTTCACAACATGCATTTCAAATGACAGACCGTTGCACTTCATTACAATCAATGCGACTATGACCGTGCTACTCACACACAATAGAAACACAAAAACATACAATAAGTCACTTCAGTTGATGCAACAACAACAACAACGACGATGACAACAACAACAACAGCATTGACAACAAAAGCAAAGCCACAGTCATAGTTTTATGGTTAAGAAGTTCATTTTGCTGTCTGCACGGATCTGGGTTTGATTGCATGGCAAGGCATTTTGGGGAAAACGACCTCTGACAAAAACAGAACCAACAGCTTAGGTATAGGCAGAAGTATGAGATTAAGAAGTTTGCTTTGCAAACCACAGGATTTGTGGGTCAAAATCATTGCAAGGCATTCTGAGAAAATGTCTTTTAATAGTATAACTGAGGTTATAGCATACAAAGGTTTACAGGTTATAAATATGCATGTGTAGAACAATCTGGTCAAAAGAAACAGCTTGGAAGGCAGCTGCATGTGTGTGTGTGCATGTGTCTGTATACATGTATGCATGCATGTATGTATGTATATAGATATGTATATATATGTGTGTGTACATGCACATGCGTGTGTGTGTGTGTGTATATATATATACGTACATGTATATATGCATATATAAGAATAATATAGCACAAAGATGGAGGGTATCAGGCTTTAGTAGTAGATCACAACATTTCTTTCTGCACAGCAAATCAGCTTTAAGTTGCTGAGTTTATATTCATATACCATTATACAAGATCATTCTTTATAATTACTATATAGTTGAATATTTTTCACCAACAGCCATGCATGAGTGCAATACAATTAATTCCTGTTGGATTTTTCTGAATTCTCTGGGTACCCAATATACATTACTTTCTACCAATCAAATTATTGGATTCTGGGGGACACAAGCACAAATAATATAACAATAACAGCACCAACAATAATAACAGAGTCAAGGTGACCTTCATGGTACTCAGAGTAGCATGAAACAAGAAATAACAAAATAAGAATGAAATCAATCTTATTTGAGAGATCGTGGTAGTCAAAAAATAAAGGATGGAGATAAGAAAGAATCTGAAGATAACTTTTACCAAGTAGTGGATGAAGTGTGTCAATTTTTTTTACTTGGATTATATTAAATATATGTATGTATGTGTGTATAGGCAAGTTTGTCTACCTGGGCAGCACACTCAGCTGTTCTTGCTCCCTGGATGAGGAAATACCTTTCAGGTTGCAGAGAGCAACTAATTCCTTCCAGTCTCTTCAGTCTCGTGTCTGGTCCCAGCATGGCATAGCAAGGCAAACAAAAGTTGACAATGGTGCACAAGCACCGGTTACGTTGGACTGGACACCTTATTAGAATGAAGGATAGCAGGATTCCTAAGCAGATGCTATATGGAGAACTTGTGAATGGAAGGAGACTCCAACAGAAATCAAGGCTGCGCTTTAAGGACTGTGTCAAGTCCTCATTAAAGGCCTGTGATATGCAGGACACTGACTGGGAGAACAATGCCTGTCCTCATCACAGGTGGAGGAAGCAGGTTAAGGAGGGGATCAATACTTTTGAGAGAGCACGTATCCAGCATGAAAAACTTAAGCGAGCTGTGCAAAAGCACACGGCTCGTATAGTGAATGGGGAAAGCTTGGTCTGCATTGCTTGCAGTTGTGTATGCTTGTCAAGAGCAGGGACTCATTAGCCACCAACAGAGCCACAAATGTAAAATATAAGTTAGTCCTAGAGCACACAATGTTCCTGAAAGTTGGCAATGGTCTTCCTCGGTCACGAGTGGATGGCCATCATATATATAATAATCAAATGCCTGGAGGAGGTAGTGCTGCTCTGGGTTAAGAGGTGGGCTGTTGGAAGACCCTATGTCTAGCAACAGGACTCTGCACTATGCCACACAAGCCAGAGAAACCAGTCATGGCTGTTAGACAATTTCTGTAACCTAGCAAGTAAAGTGAGATCACAGCTGAAAGCAGTGTTGCATAACCAGTCCATTTAAAAGTATCCTTGAATTGTTGGATGATACACTGCACTTGAGAAGACCTATTGAGTAAAGTAAAATCAAAAATCAAAATCAAAATCAGAAGAGTTGTAGGAGATTCTGAAGTCGTCTGGAGGCCGTGGTAAAAGCCAATAGCGATTTTTTTGAAATTTACTCATTAGTATTTCAAAGTATTTTTATGTAATTTTGGTGAATATATCTGTTAAAATGAAACATTAGTGTTATTTACATTTTTGTATAATTGAGACAACAGTTTATTCACCGCACTCTGTATATATATACAGATATATATACATATATATA
>NC_069008.1:11125342-11132881 GCF_001194135.2 Octopus bimaculoides | reverse complement strand
TCTATATTGTAAATCCGTGGATGGGCTCAGACAAACTGGTTTGGATCTAGTCTTTTTCCTTTGCAAAATGAGCCCCCTTTAATTTTGCTCAGATTGCTTTCATTTTCGGTGTATTGATGCAACTCTTTATCTTGTAAATTAAAGAATCTGATGTTATTTGGAATTAAAGTTGGGAAACTTGGGTAATTTTAGCCAATCAACAGACAGCGAGGTATTAACAGCTTGTTACCATGACAACTGCATATTGTGTTGTGTTCCACCTGTATCCTGTGTTGATTCTTCACACCACAAGATTTACTTCACCCGCATGTTTTGTTTTAATAAAAATTTATATTTATCAGAATTTTATTTTAGATATTTTTCACCAATCGTCTTAATAGTTTACATATTTTTCATATATAGCAAAAGTTGTTTGTGATGTTTATACAGTTTCTTGGCATTGTGAAGGTGAATGGAATATGTGAACTTAGTTCAGATAATTTGACATTATTTTTTAAATTCTGCATGCAAAAGCATATGAAATATAGGTATTCTTTTTCTTCAGACAAATTCTTTGTTGACCAACGTTATTCTTATCGTAGTTTACAAACCCAAGCATGAAAATGTTACTCAACTTTGAAGTTTTTGAGACAGACGCCCACTTTTCACACACACACACACACACACATACACACACTTGCACTTATATATTAATGATGTACACAAATACATGACAGGTATACATAATACTGAAATATGCATAAAGTAAATATAGGCAGACAAATCTATTAATATAACAAATTTAAAAAATAATAAAACCATACAATCAATGAAGAGACGAAAGAAATAGTAAGATGATGCATGTTGATTTTATCAGGTATTTCTGTTTATTCAGAAACCTACAATGAAGAGGTCATTTCACAGAAAGCTAAACTATAAATTTCACAGGGTACAACCTTGAAGTTGACAAGGCTCTGCTAAATGGAGAAAATTTCTGTCTCACTATTGGCTATAAATATACAGTTTTTTTCAATTTTTAAACTTCTGTAACTTTTCCCTCCAGTTTTTTTCTCCACAACATTATACCTTCAGAGCAATTAGACTGGAAAACTTCATTATTATAGCCAATTTTCAGATTTTTTACTGTTTTTTAAAAAATGCGTATTTTGCAAATGAAAAAAAAAAAACTAGATCCACTGGTTTTACACTGAGTGATGAATAAGAGATGTATAAGAAACAAGTTTAAAATAATGGTCATAACATATTTTCCCTTTATTGGAGCAAATTTGGCTTACAGCTGTTTTCAGTAGTCATTATAGGTACATTATTGATAGGTTTACTCAATCGGTCTGTTGTTCAATTGAGGTAAATCAAACAACGTAAGAAGATTAATGCTACTTTTGTCAGAGCCATTTCTAGTTATAACAAGCAGAGCTTTGGAGGAATGGCTATTGTTTGGGGAAGGTGAGAAGAGAAGAAGGAAATATTCAAGTAGAATAGAGAACAGAGGAAGACAGGTTACAAAGGGGTGGGAGTAGGCGAGAGGATGGTATCGGAGCCCCTTACTAGAAGTAGGGGCATTGTATTGCCAAATTTGGCAGAGGGAACAGTATAAAACATTAGTGCTTGTAGTCAGGTCAGCACTCATTACCATAATTAGCATTGTATATAGGTTAGATATTCTCCAACCAGTGTGTTGAAATTTGATACGGGGGAGGGGCTTTGTATGGACATAGTCAATCTAAGAGTTTCCCATCATATTCTTATATCATTTCCCTAGCCTCAATTATTTCCTCCCTAGTCAACCTAGTATATTTCTTAGTAAATATGTGCCTTATTTAGCAGCATGGGATTTATAGAGGTATAATAATTGGAAACTGTATAAACATAGTGTTCCATTTATCCCTAATGTTCCTAAACCAGTGCAGTACTTCAAAAGAATTAGATCATAAATCTAGCTTAATTCTATTCCTAAGGATGGGTATGTGCCTGTCAATAATTATCTTGTTCAATCTTCCTAAGTCTGACTTCGACAGGCATATAAGCCTGACCACAGGTTTGGTTGTAAAGTTGGGTCTGTGGTCCTTTAAAGTAATCTGTGGGGTCCTGGGTTTGTACAGTTCTGTTCTGTCATCTATACGAAGTTCACACATAATCCATTTGGCTGTCTTATTAATATCAATTAATGTATTCTCCGTCATAATCCTATAGTCCTTTAAAATCTCCTTTCTAATTAGGTTGTTGTAATCCTTATAATCGATGTGGTATACATACCCTGTTTCATCCGAGTGCACTAGTTTGCCAGGTTTACTGCTAATCTCTTTGCCTATTTGGTGTAATTTCCTGAGGTGTGGATTCCATCTTAGGGGATGTTTTTTGAATTTAATGTTCCTAACTAAGTCCCATATCTCTTCCTCAAACTCAGCCGGATGCAGGCTGAAAGGAGAGTTTCCTCTGCTTCTAAATTTATTCTTCCAGTTTGCTTTTGTTTCACACACACACACACACTCACATGCACATATATATTAGACTTCCTACACATTTGCCTCTATATTCTAAACAACAGATTACCTCTTCCACAGTTCTGATGTTAGGAAATATGAAATTTAGATTATACAATATGTTCAGTACTCCAAGGCAGCGAGCTGGCAGAAACATTAGCATGCCGGGTGAAATGCTTAGTAGCATTTTGTCTGTCTTTCATTTTTTCAGGGTCGATAAATTACGTACCAGTTGCATACTGGGGTCGATCTAATTGACTGAACCCCTCCCCCAAAATTTTGGGTCTTGTGCCTAGAGTAGAAAGGAATATGCTCAGTACTCCTTTATGCGGCAGTCATCATCCATATTATCATATGTACATATCAGCTCTACCTCCTTTCTTACACACACACACACACACACACATACATGTATGTATATAAATGTATATAAATACACATGCACACAGGTGTTATTTATAACTACACCCTCTGCCTCCTCCTCTTCACCATCATCATCATCATCATCATCATCATCATTCTCATCATCATTTAATGTCCTCCTATGTTGGTATGAGTTGGATGGTTTGACAGGTGCTGGCAAGTCAGGAGACTGTGTGAAACTCTACTTCTATACATACATGTATATTATTCAAGTTGGAAAGAAAGTCTCACTGCATTTTTGATATGATCACTTGGAAGGTAATTTTTCAATATTTACAGTAAGAAAAGAGATTATTTTTTATGAAATGTCTATGGAAATGAAGCTTTAAGTGTTCAGACATGAAATTATGTTTGATTAGTTTTGCTTGAGAAATTTTTCTCTCGCAGATTCCTGTCAATCTGGATGACAGAGTTCTGAAAGTCCAAAGCAAGCTGCACAAGAATTCGAAGAACAGTTTAAGTCACACTTAATTCTTTTATTTGTTTCAGTCATTTGACTGCAGCCATGCTGGAGCACCACTGTTAGTCGAACAAATCAACCCCAGGACTTATTCTTTGTAAGCCTAGAACTTATCCTATCGGTCTCTTATGCTGAACCGCTAAGTTACAGGGACATAAAGACACCAACATCGGTTGTCAAACGATGGTTGGGGGACAAACACAGACATACAAATGCACACACATATACGACGGGCTTTCTTTCAGTTTCTGTCTACCAAATCCACTCACAAGGCTTTGGTCAGCCCGAGGCTATAGCAGAAGACACTAGCCCAAGGTGCCATGCCATGCAGTGGGACTGAACCTGGAACCATGTGGCTGGTAAGCAAGCCTCGCTTTCATGAACTCCTTCATGAACTAGGAAAAGAGTCTAAACTTGGACATTTTGTCCCTCATGATCTAACTGCTTCTCAGTTTTATCATACCAGCATCAGATGTGGTGTGCAAGAGAGAAAAGACATTGGATGAGGTGGTGAAATATGATGTTTGATTGTCTCACGGACGTGATAACAAATGACCAAGACTTTTGGCAATGTGTTGTACTTGAGGAGAAACATTAAGCTAAGTGAAATCATGGTTGTGACCTGAGCCAGTGACACATAAAAGGCACCTGTGGCAGTGACACATTAATGACATCTAGTATACTCTGTAGAGTGGTCAGTGTTAGGAAGGGCATCCCACCATAGAAACCAAGCCAAAACAGAGTGCAGCCTGTTGCAGCTTTCCAGCTGACCAGCACTAGGCAGTTGAGGACATCCCAAGTGGTTAGTATGTAATGTTATCCAGGAAGATATTTAATGGATCTTAAATATACCACATAAAAAAAAAAGCATGGAATATTTGCCAAAAGATACTTCGTGGGATATCTAGATGTTTGACCTGACTATTCACTTTGTTGGCTACTGTTGAACTAAAGGCAATTACTTTTTTTGGTGATGCACTATATAGACATTATAATTGCTCCATCAGGGAAGACATGGTTTGACATGGAATAAAAATGAATTGAAATAAAGACATTATATTGTGAAAATTGTCCAGCAATGACTGGTTACTCTGCTAGTATACTATGTAAATAATATGTGTGTGTGCTTGTGCATTTTTTTGTTTATATTTGTATTCATATATATGAAGATTACAACATTCAAGCAGTGTTGTTGGCACTTCTGCCAATAAATTATGTGAACTTAATGGAATAAGAGATCCTCTAGTTGACAAGCAAGTAAGAGTTAGCATCAGGAAAAGCATTTGGCTGTAAAACAATGCCTCAATGACATATTCATCTAACCGATATTCATAATCAAATATGTGTGTGAAAATGAATGAGAGGAAGGAAATATCTGCTAATACATATATACACACACTCGTGTGTGTGTGTGTGTGAGAGAGTGAGTGTGCATGTGCACATTCATATTCTTACACATACTTGTATCTATGTCACAACATATACACAAATGCTCACACACACACACTATTTTTCTTTCGTTCTTTCTCTCTCCCTCTCTCTCTGTCTCTCTCTCAGACACACTAACAGATTCCAACAAACACCCAAACACATGAATGTTTATTATTTTATTATATATTGACATAGATACTATTTCTTAAAAGGCAGACGTTATTTATATCTGGGCATAATGAAAGATACATAAACATTGTCTGAGTTATAAGAAGTAACAACCTATTTGTATCTTTTGTCAACGAACAATAACAAAGAATGGATATCAATGTGTATTCCTGTGTGAACTTGTTTGCATGTGTGTATATGCTTTTTGTTTTTAAGCGACACACACACACACACACACATAATGTAGGGTGAATCCCAACTGTTTCCTCTTGAAGCACATCTGCTTATTCCATTATTCCAATCCACTATGTAGTCTCAGTTGTTGCTGGATGTTAGTTAAAATATATATCAAAATTGAGAATTATGGAAATATTATCTGCAAAGTATTGTATAACAAAGCAGAAAATTGGAAATTTTGTAGTATTTTTTTTCTCCATTGTATGTGTTTCATTTGCTAATTGGAATTACAAAGATTTACATATTAGATAGATATGTAAAACTTTGTAATTCTTATTAGCAAATGAAAGATGTGTAATGATGAATAAATAATACAAAAAATTTACAATTTCCTGTTTTGTTACATACATATGTATGTGTGTGTGTGTGTAGTGTAGGTTTGACAACTGTCTAACAATACCATAAGCATTTAGAAAGTCCAGGCTGGTGTTCGATGAACTGGAAGACCACTGAGAGCGAGTAAACTCTCAGCTTTTGTTAAAGCAAATCTCTAGGAAACGGTTGTTTTGATATGAAGCTGGATATGCAAAGAATGGCACTGGACATTTTGGGGTTCTTTTGCTTAAGCTTGAGATCATGGCACTCTCATATTCCTGACCCTACAACCCTTATTGGTACTAGATATCTTAAGGATTGGGTTTAGGGTTAGGGTTTAAGGTTAAGTTTAGAATTAGACTGCATGCTAAAGTGTAAATGGCCAAGTAGGCCACACGCTAAAATGGCACCAAGAAATCTGTTCTGGAATAGAAATATAAAAAAGGATGATACTGGAGGTATAAATTTTATGAATTGGGAAGCTTGTTCAGCAATTTTCTCAACAAAACATTGCAAGAACTGAGTTGCTGGATTTTTTAATGAACATGTCTATACATCACTCTACCTATGTATTCATTTATCTGCTTAATTATATTTCTATTAAGAGTTTAATCATCAATGTGGTCTATTAATAGAATGTTTAATTAATTACATTTTATTGATATGTGTTTTAATATATGTGGGTGCGTGTCTATGTGTGTGTATGTGTATATGTGCATATGTGTATATGTATGCATGGAAATATAATTTTGTGTATATATTTGTATATGAGTGTGTACATGTCTACATGTATGAGTCTGCATGGGAACATACAAGCTGAGTAAGCATGTACACCTTCATTGTTTTCAAAACATTCATTAAAAGTTTTACTTAAAAGAATTATTTTAAACCATTACTTAAACAACACAATTTTATGAGTAAAGTTATTAGAGTAACTTCACTTGTATGAAGTTTAAAACGTTTATAATATTACCATGTAAACCAAAGATGAAATAATAAAAAATGTGAGCTTGAAGCAGTCATTTTTGTATGTGTTACAAATGTGCCACTTTCAACTTTTTAGTTGAAAGAACATTGAGGTAAGTATTTTCTTCATAATTTCATTTCATATTTCAAAAGAAAACCAAGCTTGGTTTACCGGCTCAGAGTCCAGGAAATTGGAGCCTCTCATTTATAATGTATTATCTAACTGTAGCTATATATGTAAATACATGTATACACAGACACACAGACACATACACGAGTCTACATATACATATATTCATATATTTATATATGTGTGTGTATATAAATATATGCACACACACACACACACACACACACACACACACACACACACACACACACACACACACACACACACACACACATATTGAAAGAATAGTTATTAACAAGAAACTGCTCTCAAATAAAAACTCAGTGTTAAATACGGAGCATAAATTTGCTCATTAAAGAAAGAATACTTGATAATTGGACAGAGCTTTTGCTTACAGTTGCTTAATGAAGCAAATGAAAAATTATAAAAGTATAGCAGCCTAATCAGTAGATTTAGAACAAGTATCAGGGGAGATGATGTAGGTTACTTGTTGAACATTATACAGTTGTAAATATAGGGGTTCAGATAAACTGGTTAATACAAATATAGAATCATGAAATTTTCAAAACATAAGAGAGCTGAAAAATTTTGAAGTAAACAGATGGGTTATAGAGACAGAGGAATTGTTGGATGGATGGATGAATGAGTGGATGGATAAACAGAAGATAGATAGATAGAGAGAGAGAGAGAGATAGATAGACAGGAAGGTAGTCAGATAGATAGATAGGCAGATAGATATATGATAGATAAGTAGATAGACAGACAAACAGATAGACGATAGATAGGTGATAGATAGATAGACAGATAGATAGATAGATAGATAGATAGATAGATAGATTGATAGATAGATTGATAGATAGATACATTTCTTTTATTAGCCACACAGGGCTCAACAAAGATGGGACAAATACAATGTATAGCTTTTCTTT
>NC_069008.1:11124413-11125332 GCF_001194135.2 Octopus bimaculoides | reverse complement strand
GTCGATCAAAAGGGATCGAGAAAAAAAAAAAGCGATCAATAGGGATCGTGTATCACAGTAATGTTCTTGTGTAAAAAAGGGGAGGACAGTTTAGGTTTAGCCGTGGAAAGAAAAGCCTACAGAAAAGACTACGGTAACCTTGGTCAATATTGTCATTATTATTGAAGATACTATAACAGTAAGTGACTCTCTTTTACCTTTTTGTCTTTTTTTCTGGATTTTTTTTTACTCCTTTATAGTGTTATGCTCAAGGTGGCTCCGTCATTCACACATGCCATCCTTACTACATTCATCCATCTTTTTTTGAAGCATTCACTAGACAAGACCTCCCTTTCTACCCTCACCTTCCTCTTCAGGTGATACTTGAAGAAGTTGATGAGAGATTGCCCAGAGAGGAAAGTTAGATAGATAGAGAGAGAGAGAGAGAGAGAGAGAGAGAGAGAGAAAGAGAGAGTGAGAGAGAGAGAGATTATGAGATAGAGAGTTAGAGGGAGAGAAGGAAAAATCAAAGTCCTGGAATAGTGGTATAAAAAGCATGATAAACAGAGAAATACCTAATAAAATTATGTAAGTAAAGAGTATGAAAGGCAGAAAGACAGAAAGTTGCAAGAAAGGCCAAGGTAAATGTAGACATATAGAGGAGAGAGAGAGAGAGTTATAAACTTATTAGGGCAAGAATTCAAACCATAACAGTTGAAAATGTATCTGAGAAATAAATAATAAAAAAATCTACTAAAGACTAAATTAATCAAGCACAACTTGTTAAAAAAATTGTCAATTTAAATTATGGACAGTCATACCAAACACGAAATATTATATGTTCATATCAATGTAAACATAGAAATCTGTTCATGTTATTGGGTAGACATTTAAAAATGAGATTGAATAAGTATATAGGCTTGTACTACCAATATATATA
>NC_069008.1:11122209-11124305 GCF_001194135.2 Octopus bimaculoides | reverse complement strand
ATATATATATATCTATGTATCTATATATATATATATATATATATATATACATATATATACATATAGACACACACATGTGCACACACATACATACATTATGTCCTCTTCATCCTTTTCACTATCATTTTTAATAGCTACTTTCCTATACTTGTATGCATCAGGCAAAACTGCTTAAGACAGAATTTGTATTGCCAGATGTTCTCTCTGTCGTTTCAACCCTCACCTTTCTTCAAGCAAGGTAATATTTTCTTCTAGCCCAGATATGTTTTTAAAGAAAACTTGTAAAAAAAAAAAACTTTAATTAAATCATCAACAATATCGTCATCATTTAACATCTGTCGTCTGTGCTGGCATGAGTTGGATGGCTTGACAGGACCTGACAAGTTGAAAGACTACTCTAATGTTAGCTTTGGCATGGGTTCTATGGTTGGATGCCCTTCCTGACACCAATCTCTTTCCAAATGGAACTGGATGCTTCTTTTTGTAACACCAGCACCAGTAAGGTAGCCATGTGACTCGTAAGGCTAAAAAGACCCTTGAAAAAGTGGGAGTTCAATACAGAGGAAGTGTATTTATTCTAGGTTTTGATAGATTAAAGTATGAAAGAAGGGATAGAAACAGGTTGTTCAATGTAGAGGAGAGATATGGCTATCCTGCCTTATAGCGGGAATAATTGGGGGTGAAACTGGAAAGGGAGATAAAGACAGTGGCATCAGAGTGTATGCTAAGTACAAGGAGATAAACAAATGAGAGTATGGGGATCAAAGATGAGGAAGGGTGCAATGGATAAAGGCTGTAAAAGCATAAGAGTAGAGGAGAGATGGTAAAAGATAGTGGTATGGATGGATGTAGGAACAAAGGGAGCAGAGTTAGAGAATAGGTAATATGAGTTGAAGATGAATGGTAAAAATAAGGGATAGATATCAATAAAAGTGGGTTAGAGGAGGTGATGACTGGCAGTACAGTAAAGATGAAGAGCAGTAGAATAATAATAGTATAGTAAACAGAGGAAGAATAAGAAATAGGAATATGATTTAAAGGTTGGTCGTAAGAGCATGGAGGGGAGTGAAAGATGAATATTGATAAGGGTGAAGGTGGTCAGGTGTACCTAGGAGCGAATGTATTGAGAGAATGTAATGAATTACACTAGGTGGGGATGGTCAAATATGAGACAGTGTGTGTGTGAGTGCCAATATGTATATGTATATATATGTATCTATACACAGATGTGTATGTAGATATATATATGTGTGTATGTGTAGATATGCATGTATGTATTTATATATGCATGTGTATATATATATATATGCTAGCAGATATACCCGGTGTTGCCTGGGTTAAAGAGAATAATGAAATTTAAAAACTCCGTCTAGATTACACAGGTCTCAACTGCTAGTAGCTGAGATACCAACTTTCTACATTAATAACATTCCAACCCATGCCAGCATGGAACATAGACATTAAGTGAAATGTTAAAAAAAAGTTTTCAACTCATATATACATATAAAGTAAATACACATAATTCAAAAACACGTTTTGTGAGATTATTTCATAACCAAAAAAACAGGTACAGATTCTAAACAACGAAAGGCTGATTTTGGTGATTCATGTGACAGAGGCAGTAGAGAGCCAATCCAATGATAAATCTGACCTTGGGTCTTGAAAGTTTGCATGAACCCTGGCTTAGTTAAATCTCTTGTGGTTCCAAATGATGTCATCTGCAGTGCAGTGTTGTATTGTCTAATTTTATTTTGGAAGTGCTTGGAATCTTGGTTAGTTGATGACAGTAGTTTCTTTAACGGCTCTGGAGGTTGGGGGATTGCAGGGAGTTTAACCTGTTTTACTTCTGTCAGTAAATTATGTATGAAATTACTTTCATCAGTAACTGTGAACCTCTTTCTGTCAGTAATTTGTCGTTGTTTGTAAATAGTGATGGAAAATCTACAGTGAAAACAATAGTTAGTAGGAGCAGTAGGAGTGGTCCGCCCTGGCTGGTACTTTTAAAGGGACACTGCTTTTGGGTCTGTTGTAAGAAATATGTGTTTTTAGTGGGATCCAGGGGTGGCACACACTCTAGTTACACTAATGGGTATATA
>NC_069008.1:11120153-11120764 GCF_001194135.2 Octopus bimaculoides | reverse complement strand
TATATAGGCAAGCAGAGTTAGTGGTTACAGTAACCGATTAAGGAATAAAAGTATCCATATTTGCTATTGGTATCAGTTACCTGTGCTATCCCCGGGCCTGGGTACGCAGGCACACTATGCTCCTAGGGTTCAGGTAACAACAGAATAAACAAAACTTTATCAGGAATCAAATTTAAATAATCAGAAAATGGAGAAAACTTTTGATCAACAAACAAATTGGACCACATCTGTTGTTTATTTTTTAATACAAAACATGGCACCATTTCTGTGTAATAGAAATGTTGTCATGTTTTGTATTAAAAAATAAACAACAGATGTGGTCCAAGAAGGATATGCACAATAGTGTCAGAAGAAAATACTAGAGACTACAGACTACAAGAACTCAAAAACACACTAATTGATAGACACTACCCAGTTCAACTCATAGAGGATGGAATCAGACGTGCATCACAAATTAACATAGAAAACTTAAGAAAAGTTAAACACAGTAACACACATTCCCCGAAAATACTGCTGTACATATCCACATACAACCCCAGAAACAAAGAAGCCTTCACCATCATCACCCAAAACATACCAATGCTACATAAGGACCCCAAATTAAAGGAAAT
>NC_069008.1:11112557-11116442 GCF_001194135.2 Octopus bimaculoides | reverse complement strand
AATGATGATGATGATGATGATGATGATGATGATTTATGATGATGATGATGATGATGATGATGATGATGATGATGATGATGATGATGATTTATGATGATGATGATGATGATGATGATGATGATGATGATTTATGATGATGATGATGATGATAGATTCTTTAAAACAGACTGTAAAAGAGCAAAGATATAGGCATGGATAATTTGGCATAGATAAGTGTCCAAAATTAGTCATGAGTAGGGAGCAGGTAGTCAGCAGCAGAAGCATCCAAATACCAGATTGCCGGACATTAAAATCATTGAAAGGAGGAGAGAGCTATAAGTATCTATGAGTATTAGAATCTGACAAGAGTACTAACTACCGAAAAGAAAATGAAAATTGAGAAGGAGTACAACAGAAGGGTGAGGAAGCTAATGAAGTCAAAGCGAAATGGTCCGAATCTAGTGAAGGCTGTAAATACTTGGGCAGTAGAATTACTTAGATACTCAGCAGCCTTTGTAGATTGGATAAAAACTGAATTAGCAAAGCTAGACGGAAGAACTAAGAAGGAATTCAATGTAGAGTTATAGAAAGTGCCAGATAATTGACTTTACAGTCCCAAATGATGACAAAATTAATATGAGAAGTATAGAAAAAATAGCAAAGTACCAGGACCTAGTTATTGAATTACGGAGACTATGGAAAGTGTAGGTAAAATGTATCCCAGTAGTTATAGGTGCATTAGGAACTAACCCTAAAGATCTGAACAGATGGATAGAGGAAATAGGCATAAAACCCAGTTTAGTAGAGCTCCAGAAAACAGTATTATTAGGGACAGGTAGGATACTTAGGAGGGTTCTTGACATCTAAGGTTACTTGCTGTAACACAAAAGGCAGGTTCTTGACATCTAAGGTTACTTGTAGCCTGATGTTAGGATTCTTTTCTTTTCCAACAGTCCAATTTCTTCAGTATATATGAAAATGATAATAATAATAAAAATAATGATGATGATGATAAAAAAAATAAATAATAATAATAATAATAATAAGCCACTGACTCTCATGGCTTCTCATCTTAGCTGATTAAAAGTGTTATCATGTACAAGTTTTGTCTTGGTTTAAAAGATGGGCAGCACCAAATGTTCTGCTCAATATCATAGATTTGCTTGCCAGTTGCTTGACCTTAACCAGTTTACATTGACCCCAGTGTTTCACTGATACTTAGTTTATCAACCACGAAAGGATGAAAAGTAAAGTCGACCTTGGCATAATTTGAACTCAGAATGTAGCGATGGGTGAAATACCTCTAAGCATTTCATCCAGCATGGTAACGTTTCTGCCAGCTCACCTTCTTCATAATAATGATAATAATAATAATAATAATAGTAATAATCTTAGTTATGATGATGATGTTTTCTTAATGATAATAATAATACCATTCACATGCCCCAAAAAATAACTCTGCTAAGAAGAGCCCACATCTTGCTCAAAACTATCAATTTCATAAAATAGCTAAAACAGAACAATTCTCTCTCTCTCTCTCTCTCTCTCTCTCTCTCATACACACACACACTCACATTCTATACAATAAACACCTAAAAACCAAAAACAACACAACTCACATAACATTACATACACTAATATAACAAGAAGCCAGAAACTAAACTGCAAAATGCAACAAACTGGTCCAGTACATCAATTGGAGCGTCTATACTCCTGCAATCTTCATGAAAATAAGAACACAACACTGTTCACATCTTAGGAATACAGAGGTGCACCAGGTTGTGCAATAGAAGTTCATATGAAGCAACCAGAGGGGGACTATTTATAATAATAATTATAATTTCTTTAGTAAAGCTTATTTGCCAACATAATATGGCAGTCCTGAATAGAACTATGTTACTACTTTTTAACCCCCAAGGAAACATCTTTTCCAGGTAGTTTATTGACATGTATCGATAAACCAAGTAACATAGTCCTATTGAGGACTGCCATATTATGTTGGCAAATAAGCTTTGTTATTCAGTATTGTTACTACATAGATCTCAATCAGAAATTTAAAACTAGTTGTCTTTCTCCTAATAATTTCTTTATTAACCAGAAGGGTTGACAAATAAGATCAAGGATGCCGGTAGTCCATTGGTGTCTGACGATGACAAAGTCTGTGTACTCCGTGATGAGAGTACATGTGACTCTGCAGTCCAAAGCTGGAAGCGCACACGCACCTATAGGTGTCCTAATGATAGTCTGCTGACTGGATTGTGGCAGATGCTGCATTGTGATATCTTCCTCTTGCAGCTGCCAGATGCTGTCACCAATCCTCTTTGAAAGCAGCTGCTGCTCGTGAGGTGAGAGATCTCCATGCTAATCTATCTGCAGCAAAGGTTTCAAGTTTGCACCGTCTAATGTTGCTCCATTTGAGGTTACTTTTCAGGGTGTTCTTGTACCTCAGTTTAGGCCTTCTTTGCTTGCTTTGTGTGAGCTCGCCTTACAACAGCTATCTGGGTACATGGATGTCAGTTATTTTGATGATGTGGCCAGTCGAGCATAAATAAGCCTTCAGCAGCATTGACTCAATGCTTGCTGAACCAGCTCAGTTGCAGATAGTATGGAATGATACAGTGTAAGATTAAATAAAACACATGTAAACAATATACACATGTGTGACTGTGTGGTAAGAAGCTTGCTTCTCAACCACATGGTTCCAGGTTCACTCCCACTGCATGGCACCTTGGACAAGTATCTTCTACTATAGCCTTAGGTTGACCAAAGCTTTGTGAGTGAATTTGATAGTAGGAGGAAGCCTGTCATGTATGTGTGAGTGTGTGTCTTTGTGTCTGTCCTCCCATCACTGCTTGACAACTGGTGTTGGTGTGTTTACATTCCTGTAACTTAGAAGTTTGGTAAAAGAGACCAATAGAACAAGTACTAGGCTTAAAAAAATAAACCCTGAGGTTGATTTGTTCAACTAAAACCCTTCAAGGTGGTGCTCCTGCATGGCCACAGTCAAATGACTGGAGCAAGTAAAAGAATAAAAGAACAAACTAGAGAAATAGCAAAAATATATAAATAAAACAATAAGATAATAAAAAATTCCTCTGTTAGTGGGAAACCCTGAGGGCTACATGTGGAAACCCCTCAAAAAGCACAGTTACGTGAATGCTAAGGAATTTACTCTACCCCAGTTGTCCTCCTCCTATCTACAAGTATATGCTCAGAGTGGACCAATGTAGATGTATGGTGAAGAGGAACAGATGTGATAAAGTAGTGATGATCCAGAGATTGAATTTTAAGAGGTTAACAGTGAGATGTAAGAAATAGATCAAGGTTGTTAGAAGTGTATGTCGGTCAGTGATGTGTAAATGGTATAAAAGCAAGTAAGGTAGACAGATGAGGTTGAGTGAGAGAGAGAGAGCGAGAAGGAGGAGAGAGAGAGTGGGAGAGAGAGAGAGGGAGAGAGGGAAAGAGAGAGAGAAAGAGAGAGAAGGAGGAGAGAGAGAGGGAGAGAGAGAAAGAGAGAGAGAGGGAGAGAGAGAAAGAGAGAGAGAGGGAGAGAGAGAAAGAGAGAGAGAGAGAGAGTTTGGGGACAAGAATAATTGTGGTCATTGATGTTAGTGAGGTCAATAACCTAGGAGAAGGATGAAGTGAGAAAGATGTTTTGAATGCCGGAGAGAAATATTGTCAAAGAGCAGATGGTGCTATAAGCAGTGTAGAATTCACACACACACATACACACACACACACGCACACGCACACACACACACACACACGCACACGCACACACACACACACACATCCATCTTATATATCTGTATCTATCTATCTATCTATCTATCTATCTATCTATCTATCTATCTATCTATCTCTCTCTCTCTCTCTCTCTATATATATATATATATATATATATAT
>NC_069008.1:11111488-11112391 GCF_001194135.2 Octopus bimaculoides | reverse complement strand
CTATCTATCTATCTATCTATCTATCTATCTATCTACCTATCTATATCTATCTATCTACCTATCTATATATATATATATATATATATATATATTCATAAATATATAGAGGTGCAGGCATGGCTGTGTGGTAAGAAGCTTGCTTTCCAACCACATGGTTCTAGGTTCAGACCCACTTCATGGTATCTTGGGTAAGTGTCTTCTACTATAGCCTGAGGCTGACAAAGTCCTTGTGAATGAATTTGGTCAATAGAAACTGAAAGAAGCCTGCTGTATATGTGTGTGTGTGTATGTGTGTGTGTGTGTGTGTGTGTGTGTCTGTCTGTCTGTCTGTCTGTCTTTGTGCCTGTGTCTGCCCCCCATCACCACCACCTGACAACCAGTGTTGGTGTGTTTATGTCCTCGTAACTTAGCAATCTAGCAAAATTAACTGATAGAATACATACCAGGGTTAATAAAAAAAAAGGAAAAGTAAGTGCTAGGGTCGATTCATTCCACTAAAAATTCTTCAAGGCACTGCTTCAGCATGGACACAGTCAGATGGCTGAAACAGGTCAAGGATAAAAGGTGTATGTGAATACCCGTCAGAGTGTAAGTATCTTGAGAGAAAAGCTGAACATTAGAAGCATCAGTTGTGGCGTGCAAGAGAGACGATTGCGCTGGTATGGACATGTGGTGAGAATGGAGGAGGATAGCTGCGTGAAAAAGTGCCACACCCTAACAGTTGAGGGAACCCGTGGAAGAGGTAGGCCCAGGAAGACCTGGGCTGAGGTGGTGAGGCAAGACCTTCGTACATTGGGCCTCACCGAGGCGATGACTACTGACCGAGACCCTTGGAAATGTGCTGTGCGTGAGAAGACCCGGCAAGCCAAGTAAGATCGTTGCCAGTGCCCCTGGACTGGTTCT
>NC_069008.1:11106354-11110798 GCF_001194135.2 Octopus bimaculoides | reverse complement strand
TATATATATATATATATATATATATATGTATGCATTCAATACTATCTGGGTAATAACCTCATAACATGCATTTAAAAACCCTTATTTTGCCATTGGCTACCATGTGCCATCATACAACAGGGTTATTCCTTGAGCTGGATAAACATGTGGAGCTCTGTTAGTATATGGAATTTTAAAAAAATTATACAAGAAGATGGAATAAAGAGGCTTTAATTATAAATTACAATATTTGTTTTTGTGCAGTGGCAACAGCTACAAGTCATTGAGTTTTCAGTCTCATACCATTAAATAAATTATTTTATAAATAATTACATCAATAAATATGATGACGCAGCAGCTGTCTGCTGCACTTCCTTCGGTAGGTTGCTTTTAAAGCATACAATTGCAGCTGAATCATATTTATTTATTTACATAATTATTTACAAAATAATTTATGTAATGGTATAAGACTGAAAACCCAGTAACTTGTAGCAGTTGCCACTGTGCAGAAACAGATGTTGTAATTTATAATTAAGGCCTGTTTATTCCATTTTCTTGTATAAATTTGTGCTAATCTCTCAAAGTAGATGGAAGTGGGAAACTCAGGAATAAAAGAGACAAAGTACTGAAGAATTTCTTCACGATGCCGAACCTTTTGGGTGAGCTGACATAGGACCAAGATGTTTGGCACCTTGCTGTACTCAAAAAGATTCATGCTCTGTGGCAGAAGTGTTTAGACCAGTCCCCCTGACCTACAAGAGTCCTGTGCCAGTGCCATGTAAAAGTGCCCATGCAACACCGTGTAAAAGCACCCACACGGTGCTACATAAAAGCACCCAGCAGATTCTGTAAAGTAGTTGGTGTTTGGAAGTAGTTGGGGAGCAAGTAAAGGATCAGTTTACAAGAATCGTCCGAAAACCATTAAATACTTACTGCGGAGAGACTTTTTGAACACCCTGTATATAAATATATATTGTAATGGAGTAATTAATATGAAGCATTGTGTAGAATATATTGTATAAAGGATCACGGGTAAAGCCAGAACATGTGAAGACTTCACATTGTTCTGGCTTTACCCGTGATCCTTTATACAATATATATATATATGTATATATATAGGTGTGTGTGTGTATAAGCTTATGTATATTCATGTATATATGCATATATACACACACACATAACATAAAAACCAGAAAGGTAGTTGTTAATGCCATCAAAGCATTTATAAAATAGTTAGAAGTTACTTTTTTACAACTATTCTCTAAATGCTTGGTAGCCATTAACAACTGTGTGTGCAACTTTATCTTATTGCACTTTCAACAAATTATTGTTGGGTCGTTGAGGACAGTATCAGAAGGCATCAAGAGGAATACAAAGGAAATTGGAATAGAGACCCCAGCAGAACTGTTGCAAATGTTTGTCTCCTTGGCATGGCCAGAATCACCAGGAAAGTATTAGGTAGTCCAAAACAATAGATAATACTGTACTATAGGCTGTAGGTAGCAAGCCCACTGCTCATGCAAGACTCCAGGAATTCCAACAAAACCTGGGTAAAAAAAAAAATTATAATAGTAATAATCCTGTCTACTATAGGCACAAGGCCTGGAATTTGGGGTGGGGATAAGTCAATTACTGTACTTAATTGGTACTTATTTTATCAATCCTGAAAGAATTAAAGGCACAGTCAACCTCGGCAGAATTTGAACTCAGAATGTAAAGACAGATGAAATGCTGTTAAGCATTTTCCCCAGTGTGCTAATGGTTCTGTCAGCTTGCTGCCCTAAATAATGATAGTAAAAACAATGACAATTGTTTCAAATTTTGACATGAGAGTCAGCAATTTTATGGGGTGGGGATTAGTTGATAATATTGAGTCCAGTACTTGATAGGTTCTTAGTTTATCAATCCCAGAGGAATAAAAAGCAAAGATGGCCTCAATGGAATTTGAACTCAGTATGTAAGGAACCAGAAGAAATACTGCAAAGTAGTTTGTCTGCAGCTACGCAACAATAATAATTGTTCCAAATTTTGGTGCAAGATCAACCAGTCTTAGGGAAGTGGGTTAGTCAATTACATCAGCAACAATACTTAACCCTGAAAGTATGAAAGACAGAGTTGACCCGGGTGTGATTTGAACTCAGAATGGTAAGAGATTGAAGAAATGCCTCTAAGTAATTCTTCCAATGTGTTAACAATTCTGCCAGCTCACCACCTTGCCACCACTACTAATTTTACAACTACTACTTTCTGCTATGTGGAGGTTAGGGTGTCAGCACCATGATCGTAAGATTGTGGTTTCGATTCCTGGACCGGGCGACGCGTTGTGTTCTTGAGCAAAACACTTCATTTCACATTGCTCCAGTCCACTCAGCTGGCAAAAATGAGTAACGCTGCTATGGACTGGTGTCCTGTCCAGCTGGGGAATACATACGCCATTGAAACCGGGAAACCGGGCCCATGAGCCTGGCTAGGCTTTAAAAGGGCGCATTTATTTTTATTATTATTACTTTCTACTATAGGCATAAGGCCTGAAGTTTTAGAAAATGAACAAATCACTTACATTGACCCCAATATTCAAATGGTACTTATGTAATCAACCCCTGAAAAAATGAAAGGCAAAGTTGACTTCAGTGGAATTTGAACTCACAGCATAAAGAGAGATAAAATGCCACTAAGCAATTTGTCTGACACGTTAACAGTTCTGCTAGTTGACTACCTTTCTAATTTTGGCACAAGGTCAGCAATTTCATGGGGAGGGTGTAAGTTGATTACATCTCAACTGGTCCTTATTTTATTGACCCCTGAAAGGATGAAAGGCAAAGTCAACTTTAGCGGAATTTGAACTCAGAACATGAAGATGAACAGAATGTTGCTAAGTATTCTGTCTGACATGCTAACAGTTCCGTTAATTCACTGCCTTTAATAATCACCGAGATCGACTTTGCCTTTCATTCTTTCGGGGTCAATAAATAAAATACCAGTTGCATACTGGGGTCAATCTAATCGACTGACCACCTCCCCAAAAATTTCGGGTCTTGTGCCTCGAGTAGAAAAGAATAATAATAATAATTCTTTCTATTAAAGGTACAAAGCCAGAAATTTAGGGGGAGGGGGCCAGTCGATTACATCGACCCCAGTGTTTCACTGGTGCTTAATTTATCAACCCCACCAAAAGGATGAAAAATTAAGTCGACCCCAATAGAATTTGAACTCAGAACATCAAGGCATGAAATGCTGCTAATAATATTACATTGACCTCAGTGCATAACTGGTACTTAATTTATCAAGCCCGAAAGGATGAAAGGCAAAGTTGACCTCGGCAGAATCCAAACTCAGAATGTAAAGACGGACAATATACTGCTAAGCATTTTGCCCAGAATGCTAATGATTCTGCCAGCTCACCACCCTAACAATAATAATAATAATAATAATAATAATAATAATAATAATAATAATAATAATATTAATAATAGTAATAATAATAATAGTAATAATAATAATAATAATTGTAATCATGGTAATGTTTATATAATATTGTTCTTTTCTATGTTGTTTCTTACTGATTTTTATTTATTTACATTGAGGTAGAGGTTAGTGTCTGTATGTGTGTGAGAGGCAATTCAAGAGGAGGAAATATTTAATGATGATAGTGATGCTTATGATGATGATGATGATGGCAGGAGTTAAAAAAGCAAAACCTGAATTAAAATAATAATAATAATAATAGTTTCAAATTTTGGCCATCATTATCACCACCACCACAACCACCACCATCATCATCATCGTCATCATCATCATCATCATCATACACGTCACTATCACAACGGTAGTGGTGACGCGTGATGACGGACCATGCTCCAGCTGTTGCTGATGATGATGATGATGATAATGATGATAATGATGATAATAGTGATGATCATGAGAATGTCCCTGGGTGAGGATAATGTTGCTGATGTATGATGATGATGATGATGATGATGATGATGATGGAGTTGATTGATGATGTGCTGGAAGAAGAAGAAGAAGAAGAAGAAGAAGAAGAAGAAGAAGAAGAAGAAGAATAGTGACGAAGAAGAAGAAGAAGAAGAAGAAGAAGAATGGTGAAGAAGAAGAATGGTGAAGAAGAAGAAGAAGAAGAAGAAGAAGAAGAAGAAGAAGAAGAAGAGTGAAGAAGAAAAAGAAGAAGAAGAAGAAGAAAAGTGAAGAAGAAGAAGAAAAGTGAAGAAGAAGAAGAAAAGTGAAGAAGAAGAAGAAAAGTGAAGAAGAAGAAGAAGAAGAAGAAGAAGAAGAAGAAGAATGGTGAAGAAGAAGAAGAAGAATAGTGACGAAGAAGAAGAAGAAGAAGAAGAATGGTGAAGAAGAAGAAGAAGAAGAATAGTGATGAAGAAGAAGAAGAAGAAGAAGAAGAAGAAGAAGAAGAAGAAGAAGAATGGTGAAGAAGAAGAAGAAGAAGAAGAAGAAGAAG
>NC_069008.1:11103844-11104268 GCF_001194135.2 Octopus bimaculoides | reverse complement strand
AGTAGTGGTGATAGTGGTGATTGTATTGATGATGGTGACGGTGGTAGAGGTTGTGGTATTGTTGTGGTGAAGGTATTGTAATGGTAGCTGCTGTTGTGGTAGTTGCAACACTTTTTTTGTTATTGTTGTTCAAGTTGTAGCACGTGCTGTAGCAGTTGGTGATGATGGTGGAAGTGGTGGTTTGTGATTGTGGTGTTGGTGGTAGTAGCTGTGGTGGTTATGATTGTTGTTCTTGTCGTTGTGATGCATGTACCTATTGCACTTTTTCATGCTGTTGTTGTGACGGTGGTGGTGGTGGTGGTGGTGGTGGTGATTGAGGTAGTGGCAATGGTGGTGCTGGTGCTGGTTGTTGTGGTTGTGGTTGTGGTCGTGGTAGTTGTCAAACATTTTTTTTTCTAGTTCTTGTAAATGTGATAGTGTGGTG
>NC_069008.1:11101096-11102983 GCF_001194135.2 Octopus bimaculoides | reverse complement strand
ATAGATAGATTGATAGATAGATAGATAGATAGATATAAATTTAGATAGATAGATGAACAAATTGATAGATAGAATGACTAACAGCTTAATAGATTACAGGTACACATACATCTATAAAATGATAGATAGATAGATAAATAGACAGATAGATAGATAGATAGATAGATAGATAGATAGATAGATAGATAGATAGATTGATGCATAGGTAGAAAAGTAGATAAATAAATATATAAACTGGTAAATAGAGAAATTGATTAATTGATAAATAGACAAACAGACAAATAGATAGACAGGCAGACAGACTGACTGACAGACAAACACACAGACAGATAGATAGATAGAGAGAGAGAGAGAGAGAAAGAGAGAGAGAGAGTGAGAGAGAGAGAGAGAATGGGAAAGAAAGATTTAACAGCAACAAATAGATTGAAAGACAAAGTTATACAATGAAAGACAAATAGACAGGGTTTCTCCCTCCCTCTCTTTTACTTTCACTTTCAAAACCTCTTTCCTCCAACTTCTCTTGCACTTTCTCTCACTCTCACTTTATTATTATTATCTGTCTCTCGTCCTTACTCTTTATCTCTCCTCTGCTTCTTTACACCCTCTTTATCTCTCCCTCTCTCTTTCTTTTACTGTTTGTCTTACTACTTCCCTTTTTTACTATGTATCTCTCTGTTTCCCTTATTCTCTCTCTCTATCTAATTGTCTTTCTGCCTCTCTTTTACTATATATCTCTTTTCCTTTCTCAATCAATCTCTCTTCTTTCTTTCTTTCTTTCTTCCATCTCCCCACCACTCTCTGTATCACTTTCTCTTTTCTTTCTTTCTTTCTTACTCTACAACATTTCACCAATTTCTCTCTCTCTCTGGCACTCTCCTCTTCTTTTATTCTCTGATTTTTCCTTATCTCATTTGTGATTTCTCCTCTTTCTTATTCTTTTCCTTATTCTTCAATCTCTTCCCCTCTTCTTCTGCACTTTTGTGTTTTTTCTTCCTTTTTCTTTCTAATTGAGTATTATCTTCTTTGTCTTCACTTTTTCTTTGCATTTTGGTGCTTCTTACTTGTTGTTGTTCTAGTTCTTCTTCTTCTTCTTCACCACTCATATCCTTTTTTTTCTTCTTCTTCATCTTCTTCTTCTCCTCCTCCTCCTGCTTCTTCTTCTTCTTCTTCACCACTCATCTCCTTTTTCTTCTTCTTCTTCATCTTCTTCTTCTTCTCCTCCTCCTCCTCCTACTCCTTCTTCTTCTTCTCCTCCTCCTACTCCTTCTTCTTCTTCTTCTTCTTCTTCTCCTTCTCCTCCTCCTTTTTCTTCTTCTCCTTCTCCTTCTTCTTCTTCTTCTTCTTCTTCTTCTTCTTCTTCTTCGTCTTCTGCTGCTGCTGCTGCTATTTATATTTTTCTCCCTATCAATTTCTCTTGGTTTCTTTCTTTTGCACACTCTCTTATCACTTTCTCAAATTCTTTTACTCTCTCTCTCTCTCCCCTAACTATCTTCTCTGAATCATGGCCTCTCTTCCTCTTTCTATCAATGAAGATGTCCTTCTCTCTTACTTTTCTTTTTCTATCAATCTCTCCCTTTTTCTCCAGTCTTTTCCAGTCTTTCATCCTCTTCCATGTACCAGAGTGTTATTTTTATTGTCATACTCTACCACAGAATGTATCTGTAGATTTTAGCCAATATTGTACAGTGCAGATGTGGCTATGTGGTAAGAAGCTCTTTTCCCAACCACACGGTTCTGGGTTCAGTCCCATTGCATGGCACCTTAGGTAAGTGCCTTCCATTAAAGCCTTGGGCTGTTCAAAGCAAAGCCTTGTGAGTAGATTTGATTGACGGAAAATGAAAGAAGCCCGTCGTATATATATATATATATATATATATATATATATAT
>NC_069008.1:11096194-11100288 GCF_001194135.2 Octopus bimaculoides | reverse complement strand
TATATATATATATATATCTATATCATCATCATCATCATCATCATCATCATCATCATCGTCATCATCGTTTAACGTCTGCTTTCCATGCTCCAATCTGATCTGGCAGAGTTTCTACAGCTGGATGCCCTTCCTAACGCCAACCACTCTGAGAGTGTAGTGGGTGCTTTTGCGTGCTACCAGCACGAGGGCCAGTCTAGCAGTATTGGTAACGGCCATGCTCAAATGGTGTTTTTTACGTGCCACCTGGACAGGAGTCAGTCCAACAGCACTGGCAACAACGTTGCACGAACGTTTTGTTCACATACCACTGGCACAAGTGCCAGTAAGGCGTCGCTGGTAATGATCACACTCAAATGGTGATTTTTATGTGCCACTGGCATGGAAGTCAGACAGCTGCTCTGACAGTGATCCCGCTCGGATAATGCTGCTAGCGCTCCACTGGCACGGGTGCCAGTCATCGAATTTGGTTCAGTTTTGATATATATGTTGACTGAACACTATTCAATTTTTTTTCTCCGTGTTTTTCTCTTTGTCTCCGTATTCTTTCTGTTGAAGAGCGTAGCTCGAAACGTCAAAGACTTTCCGTATTCCCGAGCGTCATACTAATATATACTTTTGTTATTTACAGCACCTGTCCTCGTCTGTTGTTATTATTTGTATATTCTCCCATATATATATATATATATATATAATTAATCGATATTAATTAATATATGATTAATTACCAGATTTTATAATATATATATATATATATATATATATATTTCGTTTTTGGATTTGGTTTGCAAGATTTTTTATGTGATTTCATGTGTTGAAGCATATTCTGTTGTGTTTGGGGAGTCATTTTCTTATTGTGCCTTGAAATTTAACACACTCACCGGTAAAATTTCCACTTATTCCTTATATTTTTATTTTCCTAAAATTTTCGTTGCGTCTTGCAACCTTATCAATAGTCAAATAAGGAATAAGTGGAAATTTTACCAGTGAGTGTGTTAAATTTCCTAGGCAAAATCTTAAGGCCAGTGAAAAAACTGCCAAAATGAACTCCTTGCAGACTGATATATTTGACTATTTTTCATTATAGATTCATTATTGGCAAAAAGTAAAAGATATATGGAGACCTAAAGAAATGTTTAACATTTAATGCACAGAATGGGCATTAACAATATTTTGCCTGGTCAAAAGTTTAAGACGATGATAAACAAAAACAATGAATAAATAGCAAACAAAGGAGCTCAATAGTTAGTAGCTCCACCATTCGTGTAAATAACTTCAAAACTTTACAGTCACATAGTCAATACAAGCATTTGCAGGAGGTTGCCTGGCAAAGAGTATCCACAGTCTCAAATTGCATTCTATTTTTGTAAACATCTTTTGCCATCCACCCCCAAAGACTTTTGATGGGGTCTAGGTCAGGAGAACATGGAGGAAGATTCAAAAGATGAATATTATTTGTTCTGAAATCTTTTGGCCTGTGAACATTCTGGATTGTAGCATTATCCCGTTGATACAACCAGTCTTCAGTCAAGAGTGATGCTCACTCCAACATGCCAGCATAGCTAGATGCTGTCTGATGCCCCAACACAACTTGAAGTTCCATAATTCCTCTGTATGAGAAAGCACCCTACACCATGATAGACCTCCACCCCTGTGCCTCATCGAAAAAGTCTCCAGTGAAATATCTTTCATATGCCAATATCATTAGAAATCACCAGGACTATCAAGGTTGAATTTCTTCTCATCTGAGAATAAAACTTTCCTCCAGTAGTGAATGTGTATGTGTGTGTGTGTGTATGTGCACGCACATGAGTGTGTGTGCGTGAGTGCATACAAATATATCTTTTGTCCTTTTCTTGTATCAATCATTAGACTGTGGCCATGATGGGGTACTGCCTTGAAGAAATTTAGTCAAAATTAATTGCAGTACCTATTTCTATTTTTTAAGCCTGGTGCTTATTCTATTGGTCTCTTTTGCTGAGCTGCTAAGTTACAGGGATGTAAACACACCAACACCAATTGTCAAGCAGTGGTGGAGGACAAACACATGCACACACACACACACACACACACGCACGCACACACGCACATACACACACGCACACACACACGCACATGCACACACACACACACACACACACAAGATTTTGGTCTTTGCTAAATTAACTCTAAAGTTCTTTCATTCCAGGCCTTGCTTCCACACCTGAAATTTCCTCTGTAGTTCAGGTGGTGATTCAGCTACGAGAACAAGGCCATCAGCGTAGAGGATAGGATCTCCCAAGGGAAACCAGTCTCAAATTCCTCCGTTGTGGCCTGGAAGACTATGACAGAGGGCTGAGAACTGATTCTTGATGAACTTATAGATTCTCTAGGCACAAAAGAAATGGCACCCTTTTTAACCCTCAATGTGGTGTTTAGCACACTCATTCTCACTGTTTTGAGTTTCCTGCCACTATATTGTGTGTGTGTGTGTGTGTGTGTGTGCTCACGCACATGCATATATATATGTATATATCTTTTTGTTTTTTCTTACTTCAGTCATTAGACTGCAGCCAAGCTCTGCACACCACCTGGAAAGGTTTTGTCAAACAAATCAATGCCAGCACTTATTTTTCTAAAAGCCTAGTACTTATTCTAACAGTCTCTTATTGCTAAACTGCTGAGTTACATGGATATAAACAGACCAACACTGGTTATCATACAGTGGTGGATATTTTGCTATGAGAAATAACTCAACTTTAGGATTGACAATTTTCCTACTCTCTATCTGTTATCATCACACTCTCTCTCTCTTTTATGCCTTCCCCCTCTCAATATATTTACCACACTCTTTATCTCTCTCCCTTTGTATGTGCATTATCTCTCATGCACGATTGGGTAAAAATTACCAAACTTTAAACCTCTGTAACATTTTTCTAAAATTTTTCTGCAATAAATGAATCCCAAAATTGGATTCAGTGTGAAAAAGAACATAAAAATGACAAGTTTGAAAGTTTTCACTTAATTTCAAAATCTGTGACAGCAACAGAAAAGATTCCTATATTTATCTATCTCTTTCTTTTTCGCTTTACTCATTGTAAACTTTCTTCCTCTCGCTATATATATTTACAAAACTTTTTCTCACTCTCTAGTAATGTATATCACTCATACTGAATGTGTATATATATGTATGTATGTGTGTGTGCGTGTTTGTGTATGTATGTATGTGTTTAATGTATTTCATTTGGGTGATTTGAAAAAGGTATACTCTTTACTCTTTTACTTGTTTCAGTCATTTGACTGTGGCCATGCTGGAGCACCACCTTTAGTCGAGCAAATCGACCCCAGGACTTAT
This sequence comes from Octopus bimaculoides, assembly GCF_001194135.2. Classification (NCBI taxonomy): domain Eukaryota; kingdom Metazoa; phylum Mollusca; class Cephalopoda; order Octopoda; family Octopodidae; genus Octopus; species Octopus bimaculoides. The sequence continues at coordinate 11,096,957 of NC_069008.1, read as the reverse complement.
TCTTTGTAAGTCTAGTACTTATTCTATCGGTCTCTTTTGCCGAGCTGCTAAATTATGGGGGACGTAAACACACCGGCATCGGTTGTCAAGCGATGTTGGGGGGAAAGACACAGACACATAAACACACATACATATATATATATATATATATACATATATACATATATACGACAGGCTTCTTTCAGTTTCCATCTACCAAATCCACTCACAAGGCTTTGGTCAGCCCAAAGCTATAGTAGAAGACACTTGCCCAAGGTGCCACGCAGTGGGACTGAACCTGGAACCATGTGGCTGGTAAGTAAGCTACTTACCACAGAGCCACTCCTACGCCTATATGTAAAAAAATAATTTATTTTAATAGGATATTTTTCTCTTAGTGAATATGAGTTTTCTTACATACACACACACACACACATACACACACACATACACACACACACACACATACACACACACACTTGTTGCGGGGTGGGGGGTCAAGAATTTAAATTACAAAACTTTTTTGGTGTTGCCTAAATGGCAGCAATGCACTACAACATCATCATTCCATAAAATGTGTTTATGGGGAGAAAATATTGAAAAACATCAGTTCATGTCAAGCTGACAAAGAAATGAGGAAGATACCAGGTGGTCGTGGGATGAGCTAGAAACATCAGCTAAATATCCCTTAGATCTCATACCATTTTATCTGAAAATTATTTTGTAATTATAATCAGAAATATTTAGCAGATTTGGACTATCCATATTTTAAAGCTATGATTTT
>NC_069008.1:11091990-11095934 GCF_001194135.2 Octopus bimaculoides | reverse complement strand
GAAGGAGATCATATATTTTTTTTTAATATTTTCATAAAAAGCTTCTCTCTGTCATTTGCGAGAGTGGGATTGAAAAAATTTGAGAAATTCCAGTGAAAATGGAGAAAATCCAACTTATATAGGAGTGCTATTCCAAAAGTCTGTCTGTATGGTCTGGCTAAGTCAAAATGGTTTTTTGTATTCTTCCTTTCTACTTGGAGAGTTTAAATGTAGTTATAAAAATATGTCCTTCTGTTGAAATGTAATTTCAGTAAATTTCTATATCTTTGTGCAGCTGAGGATTGCTCGGCATTTTACATTTGATGTAATGTTCACATTGATTAAATAAATGGAGTCGCATGAAACGCTCGTACTGCATTAACTTTGGATATCTTTGTTGCTTATATATATATATATGCTTGTGTGTGCGTATATATATTTATTTATATCTTTTATCTTTTACGTCTTTCAGTCGTTAGACTGTGGCCATGCTGGGGCACCACCTTGAAGAATTTTTAGTTGAATGAATCAACACCAATACATTTTTTTAAGCCTGGTACTTATTGTATCAGTCTCTTTTGCCAAACTGTTAAGTTACAAAGTTGTAAACACACAAACACCAGTTATCAAACAGTGGTGGGGACAAACGCAGCTCCTGTGGAGAGCTCTTTATTAGGCCTTGGGCCCAACAATGTCACTTCATGCATTGGGTACATATTAAATTTTATTAACCTTGAACAATATTTTTCCAGCAATGAACAATTTTCATCAAAACAATGATAGAATTTGTTGACTTGGAACTACCACTGCCATTGCCACCACATCTGCCATACACACACCATTCAGACTTCACACTACCATCAATACCTTTGACTTTACCGCCTTCCCCTCCATCACTGTCACTACTGTCTTTCACATCACTTACTCTCACCATCATCCCTGACCACCACCACCACTACATCATCATCACTGTCTCCACCTCTATCACAACTACAGCTCATTCTATTATTATAATCCCATTACCATCACAAAAAGGCTAAATGTGTGTGTAAAGGAATTGTGTTCAGTATGTTCATTCAGTATGTTAGTTCAGTTTGTTGGTTCAGTGTTCAGTCCCTCTTTCTCTCACATACCCAATCTTTCTCTCTCTCTTATTGTTACTCCCACCATCAACTCTACTACTTTTAATAAAAACAGCATCAACTCTCCCTAAATTTCTTTGTCTTTTTTTCTTTCCCTCTCTTTCTCTCTCTCTCTGTCTTCACCACCACTCTCACTGTCTTTATGCCTACTATTACTCTCACCCCCGGCATGAGCAATAGTAGAGGTGTCAATGAATAGTGACAGAGAGGGTCAAAATGCGACACACTGACACACAGAAATTAGTTTTCACATTTATTATATTAGATACACATGCACACACACACACGCACGCGCACGCACGCACACACACACACACACACACACACACATGCAGTCACATATATGTATGTTGTTTGTCAACACTGTATTTCTTAATTATGGCTCAAGTTTCATATAACTGTGATCTTAAGAAGAGTTTGGTGCTAAATATGTTGCATTTTATATTTTAATGCTTGTTTTGAAATAGACTTTTATTTAACTGTGTTCATGTAAGACATATTTTTAAAATGCAATATATTTAGTAAGACCAAATGTATGATGGAAAGAAAAAACAATTTCAAGTGATGTTAATGTATGAGGTGAAAATCAAAGACAAATTAGAAACTACCTGCAACATAAACCAAGCATTTGGCTAGGAGGTAGTCAACAGACTATCGGTGCAGGTGTGATTATGTGATAAGAAGCTTGCCTCCCAAACCATATGGTTCTGGGTTCAGTCACACTGTGTGGCACCTTAGGTAAGTGTCCTCTAATATAGCCTCAGGCTCACTAAAGCCTTGTAAGTGGATTTGGTAGACAGAAACTGAAAGAAGCCTATCATATATATATTATCAACCAAAAATACTTAACTTGTAGGGTGGGAGTACTAAGCAGTAATGTGCATAAAAACAATGTAATTACCAGTTCAAATATACTTGCATCTCAGTTTGAATGGGTGGTGTTGGGGGCTGATTTTGGTGTACTTATCCCGTTTTTCTATAGCAAGTAATTTTCTCCGTGACAAAACACAATGAATGGCATGGTGGATTTGGCTGGTAGAGAATGCTCTCTCAAAATGCCAGGTGTTAAAACACTTGAAAGTCATGGACAGGTGAGGTAAATCACTTCTAATCCCATCCAGAAGTGATGGACATTGATGTTTCACCATTTTTGTGGCTTGTCAATGTTTTGTCATTTTTGTGGCATTTTGAGAGAGTATTCTCCACCAGACCAAACTGCAACCTACCAGCAAATACACTACGCATATACAATAACTATATGTGGTTGAAATTGTTTATTACACTAGCACTACTCCTAATTCATATTTGAATTTATTCTTATACATGCACTGTGTAGGCATACCAGCTCATAATTTTCACACTATGTACATATAAGTCATGGAAAGCAGTATGATTCATTTACAATTCAGTTCAGGTACGTGATGTTGATAAGTGACAAAAAAGGCAAAAGATTAATGCCCACCTCTTCCGGATGGGATTTGAGGTGGTTTATCTTGCCTGTCCCTGACTTTCAGATGTTTTCTCCACCAAGCCATATTGCAGCCTTCCAGCAAATATATGGAGTATGTATGTTAAGTAAGTGGTTAATAACATTTATTTCACTAATGCTGCTTCTATTTCATATTTGAATATATATGTAAGTGTGTCTGTGTCTGTGTTTGTCCCCCACCACTGCTTGACAGCCATGTTGGCATTCACGTCCCTGTAACTTAGTGGTTCAACAAAAGAGATCAATAGAATAAGTACCAAGTTTAAAAATAAAAATAAGCATGGGAGTTGATTCATTTGACTAAAAGTTTTTCAAGGCAGTGCCCCAGCATGACCAGTCTAGTGTCTGAAACAAGTAAAAGAAAAAATGAAAGATAAGCTGCACAGTTCAGAATTGGTTCCAAAAATTTTGTAGTGGAGATGAAAGATTTATAAATGAAAGAAGTCATAGACAACATTCTATGAGTGACAATGATTAATTGAAGACCATTATGAAAGTGGATGCACACCGCTGCAAAAGAAAAAATAAATGAAAGAAAAGAAAGGAAAAAGATTAAGAGGTTGCAGAACTAAATACAGAACATTGAAAAAAAGCATGTTTGACATTTGCACCACTGGTAAGGCAAAAACCCTTTCTAATCAATGCAGTAAAAGTTGAATGAAAATACAAAAACAAATATCTCCATTACAATGTTTGCTGGCCCTTCTTTTGAATAGCAAAAATGATTCATTTTTCCATTGCATTGTGACACAATAAATGGATCCTCCTACATAGTGTACAGCACAGTGACCAGATTGAAGCAAGGTCTCCTCAAGATACATCAAAAAGAAGCTATGAATCTTATGAATTTGGTGGTTGATAAGTGAAATCCTCCACTACTCATTCTTGAATTCTGACAGCCAACACAGCAGAGATATTGCCAAGAACCTGACACAATGCAACAAGAACTGAAGTGTATATATATACTACAATGGTCAGCTGCTAAAGTACTTCTGCTTCATGACAAGCATGTACGGCCTTCCAGTCATGTGGTTTTAGGTTCAGCACCATTGTCAGATGTTTTCAGCACATTTTGTCAGATGTTTTCCACTATAAGCTTTATAAATCAATTTGATAGACAGAAGATAAAAGGACATGTGTGCATGTGTGTGTGTGTGTGTGTGTGTGTGTGTGTGTGTGTGGATACAAAGAGAGGGAGAGAGAGAGAGATTGATAGATGGATAGATAAATAGGTAGGTAGACAGATATGTATATATATAAATATGTATGAGTATATACATATACCACAGCACGACCACAGCCTCAAGGCTGAAACATAAAAGAATAAAAGAATA
>NC_069008.1:11091152-11091495 GCF_001194135.2 Octopus bimaculoides | reverse complement strand
AAATATATAGCACTTATGCTATCAGTCTCTTTTTGCCAAGCCACTAAGTTATGGGACGTAAACACACCAACACTGGTTGTCAAGTGGTGGTGGGAACAATCACAGGCACAAAGACATACACACACACACACAAATATATACATATATATGACTGGCTTCTTCCAGTTTCTGTTTACCAAATCCATGCACAAGGCTTTAGTTTGCCCAAAGTTATTGTAGAAGACACTTGCCCAAAGTGCCACGCAGGGGGACTGACCCCAAACCATGTGATTAGGAAGGAAGCTGCTTACCACACAGCCACACCTACGCCTATGTATATATATGTATATATATATATATATAT
>NC_069008.1:11085371-11091058 GCF_001194135.2 Octopus bimaculoides | reverse complement strand
ATATGCGAGTAAAAATAAATACAAAAAAGGTGGTTTTTTTTGTATGATTGTGTATAGAGGAATATATTATTTTGTTTAAAAGAGTTCCAACACTGTCTGTTTTTTATGTTTTATTTATATTCCTGCAGAACTAATGTGGGGTATAGAATATGGAATATACAATATATAATATAATATACAATATACAATATAAAATAAAATAAAATAAAAATGGATGGCACCATGAAAGAAAGTATTGAATGTAGATGAAATATTGAGTGTTCAATATAAAGGATCAAATATATAAATATATAAATATAAATATATATATATAAAGGCGACTCGAGTTTCAGGGCTATTTCCCTTTGTCCTGGCCGGTATGACAGACTTTAACAGACTGTGTTATATATATATATAGAACACTTATATATATATATATATATACATAAGTGTTCTAATTTTTTCTTGTTAAAGACAAAACAATGCAAGAAATAATACACGTCTATCATTTGTACTTTGATATTGTATTCTGATATTTCAGTGTTAGAACCCCTTCTTCAAGAATTCTTCGGAGAAACGGTGTTGTAAGTTGACTTCTCTGTTTATATTGTTTTCACTTTTAAAAGAAAATTAAAAGCATCTAAATCAAAGAATGCATCACTCAAAGTAGTTATCTGTTTTTCATCGATTTTCTCTACATCTGATGGTGATGCTCCAGTTTGGGAGTTGTGAAGTTGTGGGGAGGATGGAGACACCCTTTAATTACCATTAGTCCCATGTTTGTTCTGACCCTGAATGGTAGTACCTGTTAGAGTCCCACCTATGAGTTAAATAGATTTCCCAGGGGTAGAGAAAGCTCCAGTTATTTTTGACAAAACTATGGTCTAAGCAACTATTTGAGGAGGAAACTACTTTTGCAGTTAAAATAGCACCAGTCATCCTGCAATGCTTGTCACTGGAAGCTGCTATGGTGACTGAGAGAGTGGCAAAAGCGTTGTACAAGCTTTTGTTGCTTTAATCCAATGACTGACATATAAGATGTCTCACTATCATTTCATTTCTTGATTCATTTTATATTTTATAAAGTCCTATGGTGATATCCATACACATGCAAGGATGAAAGTAAATCAGAAAAAGCAGATTGAATGTGAAATGGCTACCATCTGGTAAGATGAGTCTATTATCATCATCATCATGTATGTATGTATGTATGTATGTATGTATGCATGTATGTATGTATGCATGTATGTATGTTTATATGTATGTATGAATGATTTTTCTTTGAGTTTAATCTAAGTTTTTGAGAGAGTTCAAACCGGTCGCAAACAAAGCAACAAGATTTTTTTAGTTAAGAGAGTTCCCTGTGTTTGTATATATGTGGTTGAGTCGGTGAGTTGTGGAGGCGTAATGGCCCAGTGGTTAGGGCAGTGGACTCGTGGTCATAGGATCACGGTTTCGATTCCCAGACCGGGCGTTGTGAGTGTTTATTGAACGAAAACATCTAAAGCTCCACGAGGCTCCGGCAGGGGATGGTGGCGAACCCTGCTGTACTCTTTCACCACAACTTTCTCTCACTCTTACTTCCTGTTTCTGTTGTGCCCGTAATTTAAAGGGTCAGCCTGGTCACACTGTGTCACGCTGAATATCCCCGAGAACTACGTTAAGGGTACACGTGTCTATGGAGTGCTCAGCCACTTGCACGTTAATTTCACGAGCAGGCTGTTCCGTTGATCGGATCGACTGGAACCCTCGACGTCGTAAGCAATGGAGTGCCAACAACAACAACGAGTTGGTGAGTTGGTTGAGCTGTCAATGCATACATCCAAATGTGTGTATCTATTCACCTAAAGAATCTCATATGGAGAACTTTTAGAATCTCTTACAAATCTTCACCGTGCCACTAATGGATTGGATTTGGAGAATTTGCATGAGTTTTGCTTTTTAATTTTTATTTTGCACTTTCACTGTGAAACTGAATATTTCAAAATTTTTGTGCAAATTTATTGTTGTTGTTGGTACTCCGTCGTTTATGACGTCGAGGGTTCCTGTTGATCCGATCAACGGAACGGCCTGCTCGTGAAATTAACGTGCAAGTGGCACTCCACAGACACGTGTACCCTTAACGTAGTTCTCGGGGATATTCAGCGTGACACAGTGTGACGAGGCTATCAAATTTATTGGTACATAACCTAATGTACATATGATGATAAGGTACAGATGAGAATTTATATTCAGGGTACAATTTATATTCAGGTACAAGAGCTGAATGTTCCACATTAATTCATCATAAATGTTTTCTTTTTCCTGAACTTTTGATTGTACATTCACATCTGCTGGGCAGCTGACCTCTACTTTTGTTTCCAGCCCCACTGAACAATATTAGGCCTGTTATATTTGCATTGAATTACTGCTTTTATTAGAGTGTTCCACCAGTATTCCTTGTTTTTTGCTTGTTTGTTTGTTTGTTTGCTTGCTTGTATGTATGTATGTATGTATGCATGCATGCATGTATGTATGTATGCATGTATGTATGTATGTATGTATGTATGTATGTATGTATGAGAAGGGAGCCGGTTTTCAACAAAGATACAAGGCTCCATCTTTGGACAAATTCACATTTGGAACATGAAAAAAGTCTTGCATATTTTTACTGTTCCACTCACGGATTGGACTTGTAATGTACGAATTAGCCGGTTGATTTCTCTTTCTGAAAATCCCAGTTTATCCAGATTCTCCTTTAAGCATTTACTAAGAAAACCTAGTGTTCCAATTATTATTGGTATATGAATTCATAGCCTGGATATAGAAGCTGGAGGTTTCGAAGCAGTTGTCCATAGATATCCTCTTTTTCTTTGATTTTCAAAGAGATATTTATATCTACAGGGCAGCTAAACTCCATGACGGTACATACCTTTGCCCTTCTGTTATGTTTATATTTGACAGAAATTTTTATTGGAATATTCCATGAGTATTCCTTGAGATGGTGTTTATGAATACATTCCATAACAGGGATTTTCAAAGTTTATTTTAGGACAGTCTTTATTGCAGATGGCATTGTAATTTGTTTTAGCAACAACATCATGCCGCATAGGTTGCACCTAGGGATTTCAAGAGCATCACTGTGTCTCTTGTTCACCAGGTACTTTGCAGCAATCTCCTGTTCCTGGATTGCAAACGCATAGCCTTGTGTCCAAGAGAGGCTGCGCTTCATTTCAATTCTACTGTCTTCTTCAAGCTACCATTCATGGTTTATGTTTTTTGTATACTGAGTGCTTTCCATCCAGGTCTTCATCAGGAAGAGAGTGTTTCTTGAGGAGTTCACTGCCAACTCATACAATGTTGCTCACTTCACTTTCAGCACTGCGTTAATATATCTATTTTTGCTGCTGTTGTTTAGCAGGTGCTGCCTGAGTGATACCATATAGCATTCGAAGGCCATCTGCACTGATCTCAGGCCTCTACCACCTTCATTTCTTCTTAGGTAGAGCCTGTGAACATCACTGTTTCTGTGGAAGTTCCCAGTTGTTGTCAGGATTTTGCGGGTTTTGATATCTATGGAGTGGATTTCCTCTACAGACCAAACAAGTATCCCAAATGTTGGGATCAGCATTGGTACTGCAAATGCATTGTGGGATATTGTTTTGTTGTAAGAGGAGAGTTCTGATTGCCATATTTTCCTAAGTCTGGTGAAATAGTCTCGGGTCGTTCTATTTTTATTCAGAGTGTCTTCATACAATACAGTTTCTTTTATGCCTAGGAACTTGTAACATTTTTTGTGTGGAATGGGGGAGATAGAGAGACCGTTGATGCACAGGTTTTGGGTTTAGGGGACTGACTTTCCTCATTCTATAACTAAATATGAACATTTCTTTTGGCCAAATTCCATGCCTATATCAACTGAAAATGTTGGTATTAATTCCCGTTGTTTTCTGGCATTGTTGACACTTTTAGCATAAATCTTCAGGTCATCTACAAAGAAATTATGAGTTCCATTGATATTTCTTGCAGTTGAAGCTCCTAGCATGTAACCAGTTGAAGGTCCTAGAAGATCCTAACATGTAACCATTTGTTTTCTTCAGTAGGGATGATAATGGATTCAGTGCCAAAATGAAAGAAGTACAGAAAGACAATCTCCCTGGAATATTCCTTTTGAAATGCCTATTCTATCAGAAACAATTATTCTGTTCTCATTTGTAAGGGTAAGAATTGTCGTCTATGTCTTTGTGAGACTCTCTATAGCAGCAATTAAAGTAGTAGGTACTTTTGCCAGATGTAGGCACTTTAACAGCCATGAATGAGGGATAGAGTCAAATGCTTTCTTATAGTTAAGCCATACTGTCACAAGATTTCTGTGTTGTTTTCTTACTTCAGACAGAACAGCTTTGTTTACTAAAAGTTGTTTGGCACATACCCACACTCCCTTGTTTCCACCAGCCTGTTCATCATAATGGTCCTGGAGGAATTGGATGAAGCAACTTGTGTACAGTTTGTACATAATACTTAGGCAAACAATGGACCTGTAGTTTCCTGCTGTTTCAGTGACTTCATTTTCAGCAACAAGATTTTTCCTTGCTGCAGCAATCCAATTTGGTATGTCAATCTGACTTTCTACAGTCCTTTTAAATATACATATCAGTGGTTCCTATAAAATGTCAGCCCCTTGTCCCAACATCTAACTATTAGGTCCCTTCCAGGTGCCTTCCCATTCTGCAGTTTGCCTACTGCTTTAGCGAAGGTTTCTGTATCAATTTTGTATGTATCAATTATGTATGTATGTATGTATGTATGTATGTATGTATGTATGTATGCATGCATGCATGCGTGTATGTATGCATGAATGCATGTATGCATGTATGTATGCATGTATGTATGCATCTATGTATGTATGTATTTATGCATGAATGCATATATGTATGTATATATGTATGCATGCATATATGGATGAATGTGTATATATATGCACGTACTACGTATGTACATACATACGCATGTGCATGAGCCTGCATGTGCATGAGCCTGCATGTGTGTATGTTTCGCTGCTTACTGCTTCCCTAAAAACCACTGAGCTACAAACAGTGATATTGTTGCTTTTTCCCCCTGTCAGCAACCTATTCATGCCTTTGAAGACCTATGGAATAAAAGATCTGCTACTTGAAAAACAAATATTAATGAAAGCAAGGATATCTGGCAGGAGAACAGTACCTTAAAAGTATATCTGCTTAATCCATACTAGCATGGAAAAAAAATACATTAAAACAAATGAATGAAAACCTCTTACAACATGTCTTATAAATCATTCTGCAGAAACTGAATGACATTGGATATGAAACCCTGTCTCTACCAATTTATTCTCCAAACCTATCTCTAACTGACTACCTCTTTGCAAAAACCTTGATAACTTCCTGCAAAAGAATATCTTCAAAAATGATCTAGTAGCTGCAGCAGCAGTTCAAAGCACCTTTGGAAAATTCATTTGTTCCAAAAATCCAGAATTCTATGCAATCAGAATAAATAGATGCATTTCTTATTGGTAAAAATATGTAAGATTGAAATAGTTATTATTTAGATTAATGAAATTATATTCTGTGCTGAGATATACTGCTTTAGATTTAATGGTTAAAATCAGCAATTATTTTGGCAGCAAGATGATTTATATATCTTGCTTTTGTGTGTGTGTGTGTGTGTGTGTGTGTGTGTGTGTGTGTGTG
>NC_069008.1:11083511-11084376 GCF_001194135.2 Octopus bimaculoides | reverse complement strand
ATATATATATATATATATATATGCATGTATGTATATATTTGTGGGTGTGTTTGTCCCCCCTCCACTGCTTGACAACCGATATTGATGTGCTTACGTCCCTGTAACTTAGTAGTTTGGCAAAAGAGACCGATAGAATAAGTACTAGGCTTACAAAGAATAAGTTCTGGGGTTGATTTGTTCGATTAAAGTTGGTGCTCCAACATGGCCACAGTCAAATGACTAAAATATGTATATATAAACGTGTGTAATACACACATACACATGCACACACACATCTACATATATTTATGAATACATACAAAACATCTACCCACAGTTAACACACAAAGACATACATTCATTGATACATATGTAACAGGTATTTCATCATTTTGTTCAAAGAGAAACATTGCCAATAAAATTCTATTAAATCTCCAATGATATTTCATTGAAATTTATTACAGTGTGCAAAATAAAAAGAAAGATGTAAGAGTTTTTTATAACCATACACTCCATTGTTGTTAGATTAAGATTTAAGCTGCTGTACAACAAAAAAGAAAATTCAGTTAGTATTGAAATATTGCACAATTGTGGATAAGAATACTTAAATGCTGAATATTTATCAATTCAGTGATCATATATGACTTGATGTGATGGGGTGTGCATGTGTGTGTGGGGGGGTGTACATATATACACATACATGCACACACACAATGATGACCTGTTTAATGACACCCCTGTGTGTATATATCTATCTATCTATCTATCTATCTATATATATATATATGCACACGCACACACATATATGTATACTTATATGTACATACATATGCACACACACAAACACACACATATATTTGCATGTGTATATATATATATATATATA
>NC_069008.1:11071490-11082866 GCF_001194135.2 Octopus bimaculoides | reverse complement strand
TGTGTGTGTGTGTGTGTGTGTGTGTGTGTGTGTGTGTGTGTATATATATATATATATATATATATATACATATATATGTATATATATGCATATATATGCATATATATGTATATATATGTATATATGTATATAAAACCCCAACCTAAAATTGTGTTTTGCCACTCTGACCAGAGAAATCTTTATAACCATATTTATGTATAATGCTTACACCTTCCCTTTTCTTAAAAGTGAAAGGTTTATTGCCCCCTTAAACTTTAAATCACTAGATAAGAGACAAATAAAATCAGAGACAGAATTCTACCTAGAATTAATTACTAGCCTACTAGCCTTGGCTATGTCAAGATGGATTTTTATGTATTCTTCTTCCCACTTAGATTTTAAATGTTGCCACAATAGTAATATGTCCATTCTGCTGTAATTTTCTATATTCTTGTGCAGCTGAAGATTGCTCTGCATTTTGCATTTAATTTAATGCTCGCATTACTTAAATAAATGGAGTAGCATGAAATGTGTGTACTGCAATAACCTTTAAAATCCGTGTTGCTTTTTTGATTTTATATATATATATATATATATATATATATACACACACACACACATACATATATATATAAAATCAAAATAAGTAACAAGATTTCAAGTAGTAATGCAGTACGACCATTTCAAGCAGCTACATTTAATTGAACAATACAATCATTACATCAATTTTAAATACACCACTATCTTCAGCTGCATAGATATAGAATTTCAACAGACAAGATACATTAATATAAATTTTCTTAAATATTTTAACAGGGTTAAATTCATTTCCAAATATTATCTATTTCTTTATTATTAAACTAAAATCTGAGAGTAGAAGATTGTGTATATTTGGAATAAAGAGCAAAAGGGAGTTGACAACTCATGGCTGACTATTGGTCATAAATATTTTCAAAGGTAGCCGCCACCCACAAGAAAAAGAAACAAAACTTTAGAGGTTAGGTTAGGTGTAACATTAATTCATGATGTTGTTACCAGTTAAAGGGGCAAACACTATGAAACTTAGGATGCGATAATGAGATTCAGAAAAAATATTAGGGGCTCAGTGGGAGAACGCTTATAAACAACATTATTATGTTGTATAAGAATATTAAAAAAATTTTGAAAATTGGTATCAAAACCAAGTAAACTAAAAGGTGTATATGGATCAATGTTAAACATTAAAAGGGAGATTACTATTATGTAGAATCAATTTGAGACCTCATCTTCACTCTATTAACGGTTAGGAGGTCTCTATAAAGACCACTCAAACACCACTTACATATGCAATATGTGAAAAGAAACACATACTATCTTCTGATGGAAAGTAATGAATCAGAAGATAATAAATAGACATAATTAAATATAAATATACAAGAGAAAGTGTTTACTGTTGTAAGTAGGTGCAATAGTATAAAAAATAATGCACACAAATACATATGCAAAAATGGGTTTATATATACACACATACATACATACATACATACATACATACATATATGTATATATATATATATACACACACATACATATATGCATAAGAATTTTATAAAGTTTTTATCCTAATATTATATATATATGTATATATATTATATATACTTATACACATCTATATAAAAGAATATAGTATAATTATTTCGGCATAAACATAAGTAGCTGAAAATATCAATTTAAGAACATGAAAAATGACCATACTGAGCCACATCTTAACCTGCATGCATGCAGGGATGAGATGCAACATGCTCAACGATTCATAGACTGCTATATCAGTATAAGCAAAGGCAAATAGAAATGCAAAATTACAAAATTTAACAATATAAAGGATAAGAGATTAATAGGGTAAACATACCAAAGTAAAAACTCAAAAAATAAGAATTTATAGAAAATAATAAGAAATACATATAAAGAGGCAGGGGATTAAAGATTAAAGGCAAGAAAGATAAAGGTAAGCTAAAAAGAGTAATAGGTATGGAAGTAATGAGGACAGTTTAAGGTATTCTTACCAAAGTGGTTTTATAAGTTATAATATTACAGGTGCTATTATATGTATGATTATATAGTTCTTAGGGGAGCTGTCTCAAAGTCATTACAAATATACATAATTTGACTGATGGGGTAGAAATTCATAGAAGGAAAGAATGGTGTAATCATCAAATAGGATTAAGTCTCCAAGTCTCTCTCATTGCAGCCTCATTAAATACAAGTGAGCCATCATCCATGCGAACACATTTCTCTCTTTTGACATCACGATTCTCTCACACACACTGTCTTGCAACACGAAACACTTCAAGTCTTTGGTCCTCCCAACGCAGAACATTGGCAAATTTTTTCTCATCTGCTTCTCCTCTGGCTAGCTTCCCTTCTGGCATTCTGATACAATTCCCTGCTGCCACCATTCTTCCATACCCGTTTCTTTTCCTTAATGGCCCTGTCAACTACATTGTTCCACCACCATGTTACTCTGGGTTGAAAGGGGACGTTGCACCATCCACATACCTGGTCGGTAGCCCTCAACAGGCTGTCCTATAGGAACCTCCAGTTGTTTCCCACATCATGTGAAGATATATCCCCCTCTGTCTCTAAATCTCTGTCCATTTGCAGGATCCTTAAGCTTCCAGACACTTCTTCACCATGCTGGTCGTCTTCTGGACATCCATTTAGCCCTGATCCTGAAGCCACTAACTACTATTCTATGTCGTTGGGTGCATTCTTCACCTGGGAAGCTTTTGGCATTTATGAGTAACCATCATTCCCATTTCCTGGCAAAGATGTAATCAATTAGACTAGTGTGTCCACCAAATCAGTAGGTGAATAGGTGACTGGCAGGTTTACTGAAGTTAGTATTACAAACCATAAATCATTTGCATCGCAGAACTATAAACCGTAAGATCATTTGCATTGCATTGGGCAATTAAAATGAGCAGCTTGAAACGGCCGTACTGCATCACCTCTTGATATCCTGTTGCTTATTTTGATTTCATTCACCTTACTTTGAGCTGTGTGGATAATACCAGACTGACTTGGTGCTTCAACTGAATCTTAATTACACACACGCACACATATATAAAATCATATATATATATATATATATACAGATATAGGGCAGGGAATTAGTTTGGAATTAGTAGTTCTTTGACTGCTATTTCTAAATTTTCAGTATGTTGGTGAAGCAACTCATGCTGACCCCTACATATTTATGATATATATATATATATATATATATATATATATACACACACATGTGTGTGTGCATAAGAAGTAATTAAGATTCAGTTGAATTAGGCACTTAAGTTGAAGTGTTGAAGTACCAAGTCTGTCTTAGTAATGCAGTGCAACCATTTCAAGCATCTCCATTTAATTGAACAATGTAATCATTACATCAATTTAAATGCATCTTCTTACTCTGTTAAAATATTTAAGAAAAATTATATTATAATGTGTCCTACATGTTAAAATTCCATTTATTTATTTGTGCAGCTGAAGATAGCATTGCCTTTAAATTGATGTAATGATTGCATTGTTCAATTAAATGGAGCTGCTTGAAATAGTCATACTGCATTACGACTTGATATCCTGTTGCTCATTTTGATTTTATTCACCTTACTTTGAGTTGTGCGGATAATACCAGACTGACTTGGTGCATCAACTTAAGTACCTTCAACTTAATTCGACTGAATATATATATATATATATATATATATATATATATATATATATATATATATATATATATATATATATATCACATGCCAGCTGGAAAAACTAGAAGTAGCTGATAGCTTCCGTTACTTAGGTGACCAAATCAGTAGTGGGGATGGATGTTCTTAGAGTGTAGCTGCTAGAATAAGAATAGCTTGCGCAAAGTTCAGAGATCTCCTACCTCTGTTGGTGAGAAAAGGCCTCTCGCTCAGAGTAAAAGGTAAATTGTATGAGGCATGTGTGCAAACAGCTATGCTACATAGCAGTGAAACATGGGCCATGACTGATGAGGACATGCGTAAGCTTGCAGGTAATGAAGCTAGTATGCTCTGCTGGATGTGTAATGTCAGTGTGCATACACAACAGAGTATAAGCACTCTGAGAGAAAAGTTGGACATAAGAAGCATCAGATGTGATGAGATGACTGCACTGGTATGATCATGTGTTGCATATGGATGAGGACAGCTGTGTGAAAAAGTGACACACCCCAGCAGTACAAGGAATCTGTGGAAGAAGCAGACCCAGGAAGACCTGAGATGAGGTGGTGAAGTACGACCTTCGAATTTTGGGCCTCACGGAGGCGATGACAAATGACCAAGACCTTTGGAGATATGCTGTGCTTGAGAAGACCTGGCAAGCCAAGTGAGGCTGTAATCATGGCTTATGCCAGTGCAGTATAACGGGCCCATTTAAGAGTACCCTTCAATCATTGGGCAATAAACTGTGCTTGAGAAGACCTGTTGAGGCAAGTGAAATCATTGTCATGGCTGATGACAGTTCCGCCTGATTGGCACCCGTGCTGGTGGCATATAAAAAGCACCATTCGAGCATGATCATTGCCAGTCCCACTTGACTGGCTCCCATGCCGGTGGCATATAAAAAGTACAATTCAAGCATGGTCGATGCCAGTACCACCTGACTGGCACTGGTGCTGGTAGCACATAAAAAGCACTCACTACACTCTCGGAGTGGTTGGCGTTAGGAAGGGCATCCAGCTGTAGAAACTTTGCCAGATCAAATTGGAGCCTGGTGCAGCTATCTGGCTTGTCAGCCCTCAGTCAAACTGTCCAACCTATGTCAACATTGGTGACGTTAAATGACAATGATGATGATATGATATATGCATACATCTATATATATATATATATATATATATATATAGCAATAAGAAAATGGAGGGAATTCATAGGTGGCATTCATCAACTTGCAGACATTGTATTGTGTCAATTTACTTGTTGATTTGTTTACTAAAAGGACAATAATAACAATATACAAACACATGTGACATTTCTATCATTATATGTCATTTTTATAATTACTGATACGACATAATGTCACATGTGTTTGTATATTGTTTTTATTGTCCTTTTAGTAAACAAATAAACAATTATATTGATACAATGCAATGTCTGCAAGTTGATGAATACCACCTATTAACCCCCTCCATTTTCTTATTGCTATATAAATTAATGGTAAAACTACATTATACCCGTACCCATTTATTGCACTTGGTAATGTAATTGGCATGCAATGAAAAAACACTAGCGTAATAATAATTGTGTATTCTTCCAGCAGTATATTGGATAGATATTATCCCTTAGTGGGTCGGATTCACAACCCCTAACTTTCTTGGACTTATACATATATGTGTGTGTATGTGTGTGTGTGTGTGTGTGTGATTTAAATACATATATATAACATATATATGAATGTTTATAAGCACATATACATACATGCATGTATATACATATGCTTATTCATATGATGTAAAGTGTATAAGAAAGAATCTTGTTGGTTAATGTGCTATTTGAAATTCAAAAAGCCACCTATGGCATGTTCTTAAGTCATATTAATTCTGCCTGAAATCTGTGTTAATCCCAGAAATTGGAGCACTCAGCCATTTCCACAATAATACAAAGGGGTAGGGAAATTTTGTTGATTACAGAACTTCATTATTCATTGTGGAAACCAATTAATGCCTATCAGAAACAGCTAATTAATTTTCACAACATTGGATGAAATGCCTTGTAAAATAAATTCTGGCTTAAGGCAGCGAAATTGGCAGAATTGTTAGCATGCCAAGCAAAATGCTTAGAGGCATTTTGTCTGACTTTAGGTTCCGAGTTCAAATTCCAATGAGGTCGACTTTACCTTTCATCCTTTTGGGGTCAATAAGTACCAGTTGAACACTGGGATCAATGTAATCAACTTAGCTTATCCCTAACTTGCTGACCTTGAGTAAAACATTCAAAACTAATATTTATTCTGGTTTGCATTCTGAGTTCAAATCCTGCTATGACCAGCATTACTTTTCATATAACTGGGGTAGGTATTATAACAGTTGTGTTGGCAATGGACTGGTGGAATTGTTAGTGTCAGAAAAGACGTACTGTGGTATTTGTTCCAGCTCTTTTGCATTGTGAGTTCAAATCCCACTCTTGCTTGTTTAGGTGGTAGACCCAATCTGTGACTGGTGCAGCACTAACAACTGGTCCTTGGGTGTATTTGACTGAATCCATTCAAGGCAGATCTGTGATATAATTGTTTTTAAATTTTTCATTAGTTTTAGTCATTACACTGCAGCCATGCTGGAGCACTGCCTTGAACGGTGTAACTGACCAGATTGATCTCAGTGCTTATGTTTAAAGCCTGGCACTGAGGGTATCAGTCTCTTTTACTGAATGGTTAAGTTACAGGGATGAGAATACACCAACATGGCTGCCAAGCAGGGGAGAAACAAGCACACAAAAACAAACCACACACACACACTCATCCCCCTCATATAATATATGTGTGTGTGTGTGTGTGTGTGTGTGTGTGTGTATACCCACTGACATGGGTATATGTATATATATATATATATGTGTGTGTGTGTGTATATATACATGTTTAAAAATAGGATAAAATCTATATAACAATTTATCAAGTAGTCAGCATGAAAAACCTCATAAAGGAAAAATTATTAATTATTTTCTTTAAATATATTTATTCATATTAAGGGCATTACTATACATAAAGGCCTCACACTACAAGGGATTCTTAAAGTCAAAACTATCATAATAAGCACATTGTACCAAACGCGAGAGAATGCATCTCTCAAAGCGAGCTCCTTAAAAACAGATTTAGTCGCAGATCATATGATTTCATAATTAATGCACAAAATGCACTTTTTAATCGTCAGTACAGGCATAATCAAGACATAAAAATGAACAAAAAAATCAACATACCAGATGAACACCAAATTGCATTCCTTCGTGTTTGGTACAATGTGTTTATTATGGTAGTTTTGACTTTAAGAGTCCTTCGTAGCATGAGGCATATATGTATAGTAATGCCCTTAATATAAATAAAAAAATATATATATATACATGTATATATATATATATATATATATATATATATATATATATATATATATATATATATATATACCCATGCCGGTGGCATGCAAAGAGCACTCATTACAATGTCTTCTACTATAGCATCAGGCCATCCAAAGCCTTGTGAGTGTATTTGGTAGATGGAAACTGAAAGAAGCTCATCATATATACGTGTGTGTGTGTGTGTGTGTCCTTGTGTCTGTCCCCCACCACCATCTAACAACTGGTGTTGGTGTCTTTATGTTCCCCATAACTTAGCAGTTTGGCAAAACAGGCCAATAGAGTAAATACCACGTTTTAAAAAAAGTCCTGGGGTTGATTCATTCCACTACAAATACCTCAAGGTGGTGCCCCAGCATGGCTACAGTCTAATGTCTGAAACAAGTAGAAAGAAAAAGTAAAAAAGAAAAAGAAAGTGATGTAGATGGTTTTAGATGTTGCCTTTACACCTGACTAAATGACATAAAAATTAATATTCCATTGATTTTGTGAGGCAAAATGTTGTCTGTAGTAGCTGACAGAGTATAAGATTGGTAAGAATTAGTTTTAAATACTGGCTATAAGTTATGAGGATGTAAACACACTAACACCGGTTGTCATAGGTACAGGTGTAGCTGTGGGATAAGATGCTTACTTCTCAACCACATGGTTCTGGGTTCAGTCCTTGTAACTTAGAAGTTTGGAAGAAGAGACCAGTAAGATAGGTACCAGGTTTCAAAAAAGTTTTGGGATCAATTTGTTTAACTAAATTTCATCAAGGTGGTGCCCCAGCATGGCCATAGTCTAATGACTGAAACAAGTACAAGATAAAAGAAAAGATGATTGATTGAAATATTATTTGAAAGAATAATTGGTTGGACGAAGGGAGAGGGAATGGTAGGTGATGGACAATTTACAAATGTCAGAAAAGTGCCTTCCACAGGTAATCCGTCAACCATACATTCCACACACACACACACAAATATACACTTCGTATATGTATGTATGTTTGTATGTATGTATGTATGCATTTGTGTATGTATGTGTGTATGTATGTATGTATGTATTTATGTATGTATGTATGTATGTATGTATGTATGTATGTATGCATACATTTACATACATGTGTACATATGTACTTATGTATGTATGTACGTGCATATGTTTATCTATCTGTCCGTCCATCTGTCTATCCACTCAGCATTCCTACAGAAGTGTGCGCCTCCTCCCACCACAATTTTTTTCCTTATAACTTTCAGAAAAATAAATTTTAAAGAAATTTTTAACAAATACCTTTCAAACGCTGTAGATTCCGATTATATAAGGATTTGTTGGCAAACAGATTTTTCTGGAATTGTGGGGAGAGGAGTCTCAGAAAATTCACATGATCTGACTTTTTGCATCATAATTTTCAGGAACACGGGTATCTTTCATACCTTTCAAATAACATAGATAATGATTATAAAGGAATTTGCTGGGAAAGTTTTTTTCCAAGGGGATAGGAAGAGGGGTTTTGAAAGACTCACATGTCAGCTTTGTTTCCTCACAACTTTCTGAAAACTGGGTATTTTTTAATGAAATTTTCTGGAAATACTTTTCATATGGTGGCAATTATGACTATATTGGAAATCATTATGCAAAAATTGGGTAAAGGCAGATATTTCATGCATCCTAACATTGTTTCCTCATGTGTGTTTGTTTCCCAAACCACATGGTTCTGGGTTCAGTCTCACTGCATGGTACTTGAGCAAATGCCTCCTACTATAGCCACCACCACTTGGCAACCAGTGTTGGTTTGTTTGTTTCCCCATACTTTAGTGGTTTGGCAAAAGTGAATGATAGAATAAGTGCCAGACCTCAGTAAAATAAACACTGGGGTTGATTTGTTTGACTAAAAGGTGGTGCCCTAGCATGGCCACAATCCAATGACTAAAACAAGTAAAACCTAACATGTACTAGCATAATTAAAAAAATATATCAGAGCTGAATCAGTTGGTGTGACTGTTTTTGATATGCTATAGGCCTTAGGGGCATACCCATGTGATCCCTGCTATTTCTAGCATGTGAAATGACTGCGTATGAGTTACTTGTGAGTTTGCTGAAAAGGGAGAGATAAAGTCTGCAATAAGAATAATGAAAGAAATTTGTATCCAATAATTAGTATTAGCATTGTACTCACATTTTATTAAAGATTTCCTGGGCAAAATGAAGTTTTAAAATGACAGAAGTTGCAGGTAAAAGTGTTATTTTTATATCTAAAAGTGTATTTTCTACAAAATGAAACTTGAAATTTTGAAAAAAATATGAGTGAATATGTAAATGCATGCATAATCATTTGTATGAGTTCAAAATCCATATTGCTCAGCTTTTTGAACAATTAAATTTTCCAACTTTCTATTGCAGTACCTCTTCTGCCATGTGAATCCAGTCAAATATGTAAGCAACAAGTTTAAGGAGGTACCATAAAGCTGGTGATATTTGCATTTGGCATGAGCCCACATCGCTTTGTGTGGCACTTGTGGCTTCATTCACAAATAACATGGATTGGTTTACAGTCAAGTGCAAGTTTCCACAACTCTCTAAGTTCCAATATGTCTTCCATTCATCTGTAAATATGATAGTTCCTGGGTGGACATGCTTCAGTATGACAGATTCCAAGGTTGCTGTTGACTGACTGCTATCCAGGCATATCATTAAAAAGCAGTTTTTCTGATTGTCTTATTGAATACCATCCAACACCCAAGTGCCATCATAATGCACACCCAGCCTGTATTTCCTGTGAATGAATTTTGATCCATCTGTTGCAACCACTATATCAAGATCACCAATCATAGCTTATATTCTCTGCTAAGACATCACAATAAAAAATTGTCCAGTCTGCTAAAGTTAACCAACTTCCAACACCAAGTTCAGGCATAATGATTGTTAAAAATACACCAAATAACCAACAGCACAATATCTGCAGGATTTTATCCATCAAAAGGTGGCTGTTTCCAAAGAATTACACCTTCCTTATTGAACATCTTTACTAGGAGTATTTGCCAATCCACTTTCAGGAGTAGCCACCCTGAAACCATGAACATTTTACAAATAAACTATTATGATCACAATCACATATATGAGATTGACTTAGGAGCCCAAATCTTTTCAATCATTTAATTAGCTGGTCATGAATGTTGCACAAGTGTATTACATCTTTTAGGTGAAACAGTAGGCATTGCATAATATTCATGTCATGATTCAAAAATAATTAATGAATAAAAAGATGGACAAAAGAAGTTGATGGTTTGTAATCCAAAACAAATATTTTTAATCAATATAAAATAATATAAAGAATTAAAATGTATTAGATGTATGTACATGATACATATAAAATACAAAACCACATCAAGAATACAAATCCAAGTTAAAAGAAAAAATGGAAAAAGAGGAACAAGGAAAGAAAAAATAACAAACAAAAAAAAATGGAAGATAAAAGGAAAAAACACATCAATTTCTGAAAGAAGATTGTCATATATGTATTTATGTATGTATGTCTATGTGTCTGTGTTTGTCCTCCACCATCGCTTGACAACCAGGCTAGTGTGTTTATGTCCCCATAACTTAGCAGTTCAGCAAAAGAGTCTGATAGAATAAGTACTATGCTTACAAAGAATAAGTCCTGGGATCAATTTCTTCGACTAAAAACCCTTAAGGTGATGCTCCAGCATGGCTGTAGTCAAATGAGAGAAACAAGTTAGAGAATAAATGAATATATCAGGTCGATTTTCTTATGCACAAAATTTGACAGTCGTTAACTCTAATGTTTTCTCCTGACAATTCTTTGTTTTACAACATTGAAGAGTTACATTATCACTTTTCAAAATGCATTTCATGGTGTCTGATTATATTCTGAGTTTTCTCTTGTAAATCAATTTTTGTGAACCCACGGATAGATCAAAAATTCATGTTGTTTATGAATATGAGTTTTATCATGGAACCAATGCATCTCAAACAACTCAAAAGATCAATGAGGTGTTTGGTAAAGATGTGGCAAATGAGCACACTCTTTTACTCCTTTACTCTTTTACTTGTTTCAGTCATTTGACTGCGGCCATGCTGGAGCAACGCCTTTAGTCGAGCAGATTGACCCCAGGACTTATTCTTTGGGAGCCTAGTACTTATTCTATCGGTCTCTTTTGCCAAACCGCTAAGTTACGGAGACGTAAACACACCACCATCGGTTGTCAAGCGATGCTGGGGGGACAAACACAGACACACAAACACACATACATATATATATATATATATATATATATAT
>NC_069008.1:11070108-11071480 GCF_001194135.2 Octopus bimaculoides | reverse complement strand
ACATATATATATATATATATATATATATATATATATACATATATACGATGGGCTTCTTTCAGTTTCCATCTACCAAATCCACTCACAAGGCTTTGGTTTGCCCGAGGCTATAGTAGAAGACACTTGCCCAAGGTGCCATGCAGTGGGACTGAACCCGGAACCATGTGGTTGGTAAGCAAGCTACTTACCACACAGCCACTTCTGCGCCTATATGTACGTCGATGGTGTGATGAGTTCTGGTCTAGTGACTTTACTGTTGAAATTCAGCCCCATGGTAGACCTGAGACCAAGGTGGATAATGATGAGCTACAAACTGTAGTGGAAGTGGATACATTTCAAACTACGCCTGAGTTAGCAGTAAGGTTTGATGTTTCAATTCCAACTGTATTAATCCATCTGAAATAAATTGACAAATGAGTACCACACGAGCTGAACGAGCACCAAATGACATGTTTTCAAACTTACTGTTCTTTGCTGTCATGGCATAAAAATGAACCATTTTTGCTTTATATTGTTATGTGGGATAAAAAAATAGATTCTTTTCAACAATAGCAAGCATTCTGCATGGTGGTTGGAAAGAGACGAAGTGCCAAAACACAATACAAAAAAGAATATTCATCAAAAAAAGCTAATGGCTATCCTCATCCATATGTGTCACATGACCATACTAGTGCAGTCTCTCTTGCACATCACATGTGATGCTTCTTAGGAATTCCCAAATGACAATGTCACCTTCTTCATATAACTAAAGTATCCTCAATCTGAAGAGTGGCTAGCAGAAAACTACTCTTCATTAACTAATTGATACATCAGAGGATCAGCTAGGTAGGAAAGCTATGTAGCCTGGGTTTTACCTGTTCCATTCCCTCAATTTGGATTTTTGTTTACATTCATAGCAACTCTAGTTGCTAACCATGAGCTATACATAAATTTTCAGCTTATTGAATTTCTTTGTAACTTTGATATGAGAAAAAGTGTGTAAACTTCGAGGCTAAAGAATTTTCATTCTTCCTGACTGTTCACTATCCACTTTTTGTTTTCTGTACCTGTCATGGACTGCTTGAAGCTTACAAGTTTCTTACACTTGGATTCTAGGATCTTATCATTATATATATCCATACGCACACACACACACACATATATATATATATATTGATATAAACAGCCATGCGAAATGTGATACCATAAAGGAAAAATATAAACATTGCTAAACATGACTAAGTGTGTCAAGACACCTACATTGCTAGAAATAAGAGCTAAAATGCTCTAATATTGCAGGAAAAGCACATAAATGTATACATATATGCTCACAGGGGCTGCAATCTCTCAAAAACGTTGACTTGAGAATTCCCTATACTGGACGTTCAGTTTG
>NC_069008.1:11068452-11069413 GCF_001194135.2 Octopus bimaculoides | reverse complement strand
TATATATATACATCATCATCATCATCATTTAACGTCCACTTTCCATGCTAGCATGGGTTGGACGATTTGACTGAGGACTGGTGAACCAGATGGCTACACCAGGCTCCAATCTGATTTGGCAGAGTTTCTACAGTTGGATGCCCTTCCTAACGCCAACCACTCCCAAAGTGTAGTGGGTGCTTTTATGTGCCACTGGCACGAAGGCAAGTTGGGCGGTACTAGCAATGGCCACGCTCAAAAAGGTGTGTTTTACGTGCCACCTGCACAGGAGCCAGTCCAGTGGTACTGGCAACGATCTCGCTCGAATGACTTCTCACGTGCCACCGGCAAAAGTGCCAGGAATGCGAAGCTGCAGCACAAGTGCCAGGAAGGCGACGCTGGTAACGATCATGCTCGAACGATGGTGCTATCACAATTTCGCTTTCGCTTGCCCCAACAGGTCTTCGCAAGCAGAGTTTAGTGTCCAATGGAGGAGACGTTGGCATGGGAGCCAGTCGTCGAATTTAGTTCGATTTCGATTTCACTTGCCTGAACAGGTCTTTGCAAGCGGAGTTTAGTGTCCAATGGAGGAGAGGTACACATATTATTTTTTAAGTGCATCCCTACAGATTTTCTATAAAGTTTGGAGCCTACACTGAAAGTCACAACATTTAGTATACGAATATGTTTATGTAAATAATGCAATTTCAGATAGAAAAACAGGTAAGGGGAGTATATGCATATTTCAGGAGTTATTGCTACTTCTTTAGTATCACATCCAACCCATTAGCTATCCACAAATACATTGCTTAAACAGCCTCTAAGGTTAGTGGTATTAACACTATTGGATAGACCAATTTTGCATATTAAACACATTCTTGATACATAGTAATTGTTTGTTAGGGCACTGCATTTCATTTTGCAACCATAATATACTACCCAATATATTAAAGGTTTATATATATAAGATCGGAAGAGCGTC
>NC_069008.1:11062734-11068307 GCF_001194135.2 Octopus bimaculoides | reverse complement strand
ATATATATATATATATATATAGAGAGAGAGAGAGAGAGAGAGAGATGTTATAGCCTATCCTTGTGGATAAATGAATACCCTGCAACAATGTAATAACAATACAATTAAAACAAACGGCAGTAACCACATGGAACATAACAACAATCTTTCAGGAACCAACAATCCAACATGCTAACTCAAACTAAACTTTGAACTCCAGCTTTGAACTATCAACACATGAACTGTGGAACTAGCATGAACTAACTCACTTACTCAGTCCACTATTATTTATGTGTAGTGGTCCAGTCCATTCTCACCAGGGGGCATCATACTCTCAAGCAACATCTCCCCTTTTGAGATTTTATGTTCCACAAGGAATAAAGAAATTTTTTATTTGTATATATTTTTTCTGGTATCTCTTTCATTTGAGCATTATCTCAAGATGTTTGGTCTGCTTTCTTTTCCTCATTCTGGTTCTACAGGACTCTATTACTTTTTGGTGCTAGTACATTGAATATTTCACAGAATACTTCTGTGGGAATTTCTTCCTGATGTTGGGTATGCCTCTTCCTTAGTTGATTTATATGTCTCTTATGTTCACCATGTGACCTTTTAATTAGATTCATCATACTTTTCTGGTAACAAAGTCATCTTCCCAGCCTTCTTTACTGTTTCTATAGGTTTTGAAATGCACCTTATTACCTATCTTGATATATTTTGTTGGCTCTTTCACATTTCCTTTACATCTTTTTTTTTTCTCTGGTAATAGCTTATCAAAAATGGCTTTTATTTTTCTTGAGAATATCAATTCTGCAAGAGACTTCCTTGGATTTGTACTCTAAATGGGGGTCACTCTGTATATTCTTAAGAAATTTGTCAGTGCTTCATCGTTACTTAATTCATTCCTCGCTTTTCTTAACACTCTCTTAACGGTATCCACAAATCTTTCTACCTGCCTGTTTGACCTTGGGTGGTAGGGTGAAGTGAAAATATGCTTCATCGCATGCCTTTTACAGAAGTTCTTGAATTCATACACAGAGAACTGCGTTCTGTTGTCTGAAATTATTGTGTCAGGGGACACCATATCACGCAAACAATTCATATAAGAACTTTATAGTTATCTTAGAGGTTGGTCTATAGCACCTGCAAACCTCCAGCCACTTAGTACAGCTATCTACTACGATTAGGTAATAAGCACCGTTTACTGGTCTGGCATAGTCAATGTGTAACCTAGACCATGGGTTCTCCTTCTCTGGTCACAATTGATATTTTACTGGTGGGGCTTTGGCCCCGAGTGCACAACTTGGCACATTCTCACCAAGTTTTCGATATCTCAGTCCATAGACGGCCAATAGATATAATTTCTCATCAGGGCCTTCATCCTTGCCATTCCTAGATGTCTGCTGTGAAACTGTGGTAATACACCTTTTTGTAATGTAGTTGGAACCACCACTCTTTGGGTATACATCAGAATATTGTTGCAAATTGGAAAACTACTGGCACCGGAATTTTTATCCTGTTTATTTTTTAAAGCTTCTTTTATTTTCATAATATACTCATCACCTCCACTTCCATTCTTATATCTTGTGCCGTCACTGATAGTTCTTGGATATCGTTCATCATAACACTTTTAATTTTCCTTTCTGCCTGCAATGCAGCTATAACAGTCTCTTCTGATGGTTTCATAGTTTTTGGAATTAATCTCAAAAGGTAGTCCACATCACCAATTTTTTTTCGATGGAATGTATTGCATTTTGAAATTACAATTCAGCAATATTACACCCCAACATTGCAGGCGGTTCACAGTATGAGTCAGTAACTCTTCTTTAGACCCATAAATCAACAGCAAAGGTCTATGGTCTGTTTGCGATAAAAAAACCTTCTGCCATGCAAAAACCTGTGAAATTTTTTAACTGTAAAAATAACTGTTAAAGGTCTCCTTTTCAATTTGACTATATCTCTTCTCTACCGCTATTAGCGAGTGGGAAACATGAACCACTGGTTTTGTACTTCTGTCTTCATATTTATGAAGTAGAACTACACCTAATCCATTTCAGGATCAGAATGTGCTAACAACAGGTCTGAGATTAGAATTTTTTTTATTTATTCAAAAGTGTTCTGGCATTTAGTGGACCAATTCCACTTTACTCCTATTTTTAATAAGTCATTCAATGGAGCTCTTAACTTGTGCATATTAGGAATGTAGTTTTAGTAGTAGTTTGCCAGTTCAAGAAATGCTTGTAAAGTTAAAATATTTCGTTGGTGCAGGCATATTCCTTATTGTGCCTGTCCTCAATGGGTCAGGACACCTACCACTTTTATCAATTATTTAGCCTAAGTACTTAATTTGGAGTAGAAAGAATTTGCATTTTTCTTCACTCAAAGTGAACCTGAAAACTAATTTTCTTAAACACAGCTTTTATGTGTTCCACATGCTGTTTATAAGAATTACTCTTAATCAAAATATCGTCCAAGTACAGGATTGCAAATTCACAATCAGACTTGCTGGAATATTGTTGGTGCCACTTTTAATCCAAAAGGTAATGATGTGTACCTGTACAATCCTCTGTGTGTATTTATTGTCAAATACCTTGAGCATTTTTCATTTACTTTTATCTGTAATTGGCTTCAGGCAGACCTAATTTGGAAAAAGATTTTCCATCATTTAACCTTGAAAAAATGTCCTCTGCAGTGGGGAGTGGATGGTGGTATGTTCTTAAGCCATCGTTGCTAGATGCTATATCCTTATGAATAAACAAATACACTACAACAGTGTAATAACAATATAATCAAAACAAACGGCTCGAACCACATGAAATGTGACAACAATCTTTTAAGAAACAACAATCCAATATGCTAACTTGAACTCCGGCTTTGAGCTATCAATACACAAACTGTGGAACTAGCATGAACTACCTTACTTACTCAGACTACTACTATTTATATGTATAGTGGTCCAGTCCATTTTCACTAGGGACCATTGTACTCTCACACAACATTATATATATATATATATATCTGTCTATGTATGCGCATATGTATGTATGTATGTAGTATCTATCTATCCATCCATCTATCTATCTATCTATCTATCTATCTATCTATCTATCTATCTATCTATCTATCTATCTATCTATATATATATATATATATATATATATATATATATATATGTTTATAAATTTACAAGAACTTTTAAATAAGTTCTTCACTGATAATGGTGTTTACATACCAAAGTGCTTGGTAAAAATTATTAATTATTAATTTATTAATAAATTAATATTCCTTTACCCTTTTATTTGTAATAATTTATATATATATATATATATATATATATAGGTCAAGTGTACAGAAAACAAAAGACAGACAGGTGAGGGAATAACAAACAGGTGTACTAGTTTGATGCTTGGAAAAAATGAAAAAGTATACACACACACAAACACACACACACGCATACTTAAACCGTAATACCATAAAAAAAATACAATTCTCTCTATTTGCAGCCCTTTAGACCACATATAAGCAGAAGTTGAACATTCACATCATAGAGTAACAGTTTCTCCACATTTCTTCCCATCTTTACCCAAGATGGGAGGAACAGAGCTATTTACTTTATAAAATAGAGTTAAACTTATCAGGTAATCAGGTCTAAGAATTTGTCATGCGAATTTGCATGATTATCAATCATTTAGAAAATCAACTGCTTGGATTCTGGTGAAATCAGACATTAAAGTAAATGCCATCCATTTTAGATACTTTCAGTCATAAATAAGAAAGGGAAAAGCACTTATGCATAAATAAAATATCATTTCTTATTCGCATGAATAAGAAAGAGAAAAACACCAGAATATAATGTTATTTTCTAGCTCTAACACAGAAGATAATTATTTTTGATAAAATATATTCTTGGCTGGAGGTTGTGTAGTGAGTTAGAAATTGTTAAATTTTGATGCAATGACAGCAAAATTAATTTCAAAGATGGGAAGGTATGTTTGAAATAAATAATTTCAAACCTTAAAAAAATCTCTGGAATATTGGTTTAATTCTTATTTTTAGTGAACAATTCCTATACAAACAACCAATAAAAACAAAACTAAAATGTTATGAAAACAATTATGGGGTTTGGAGCAATCCCTTTGTCTATTGTCTCTGTACTGGTTATTGCATACACACCCATTCAACCCCATTTACTGACTCTCGTTCGCATCTTTTTGCAATTTTTCTCTCTCTTTCTTTCTCTTGCACTTTGCTCTTTTTATAAATCTTTCTCTTTAAATTTATTGCAATCTAGCTGGCTTTTTGTCTGTCTATTTGCCTATCTTATCTGCCCATGTATAAATATCTGTGTGAGTGTGTGTGTGTGTGTGTGTGTGTGTGTGTGTGTGTGTGTGTGTGTTTATGTGTGTGTGTGTGTGTACATGTTTGTATGTATCATTGTCATCATCAACATTAACATCTCTTCTCCGTGCTAGCATGGGTTGGATGGTTTGACAAGAGCTTGTAAGACCAGGAGCTGCACCAGGCTCCATTGTCTGTTTTCGCATGGTTTTTATGGCTGAATGTCCTTCCTAATACCAGGAACTTTACAGAGTTTACTGGGTGTTTACTTCATGGCATCAGCAGAGTCACCAAATAGCGTGAAAGACAAGACAAAGTCCCTTGACTGGGGGTGGGGGTGAGGTAGCTATATATATATATATAACGGAGAAATTGTGCAAAATGTATAAATGGATGATGAGTAAAGCACTGGCACAGTTTCGATTACCTGCAGGAACTTTGTAGTGGCGGTTCGGGTAACTGTATTAATAAAATAGAAGATGGAATGTGTAATAGACTTTATTGAGTGCAACACATGTTTCAACCCATTCTGGGTCTCTTCAGGTACATCAATAAAAAGTCTTACTAGAGATTTCTTGAGTTGGCTTCCATACTGCTATATGTCCATCAAATTCGAGAATGAGTAAAATCAGAGAAAAATTACTGAAACATGAAAATTTCAAATACAAACATGTGAAGTATACATTCTAGTTTATAGAAAATATTGTAATCAGCTTTCGCTGTTGTAACAGTTAGGAAAAAGAAAAGGAAGAAGTTGAAAGGAAGATAACACTTAGAGGAAAATTTTTTTGTGTTCGTGCTCAGACACATATATACATACACAGATATATATACATAAAGGGCATCTGACCCGCTAGAAAGAGCAGCCAAGGCTCTACACCACAAAATAGGGATAATTTCGAAAAGGAATGAATAATAAAAACATTGGTACTACTCAAGCAGAGCGGACCCGAACGCGCAGCCGCGCTGTCGCGCGTCCGCGCTAGCTAGTCGTGAGTGGTCAATCCTACGAAAAGTGCGCGCGAGCGAGCGTGCAAATGAATACATGTGTGCGCATGCGCGCGTATGCAAATTAGTAAATAATTTCTTTTAAACAAAGTAAATCATTTTTTTAAAATTACTTTTTTCTTTTCTAAACAACGTAGATAGGTAGAAGGAATAAAAATAACACACTATCTGTTTTTGTTAACTTCATACATTTTTCTTCTTTTAATTAAATTTTGTGAACAAAATAATTTTTATTTTCTAAACAACGT
>NC_069008.1:11058899-11059947 GCF_001194135.2 Octopus bimaculoides | reverse complement strand
TATACATATACATATATGGATCTAGATTGCAAGATCATATGTCAGATACAAGTTATTTGAATATAGTTCCTCAAGTTAATGTGTATTAAGAGTTGTGGGCACCGTGTATACTGTAAGTTATGTATGGTCTGAATTAGCTGTGTGTTGGCATCTGGGTATTTGTTCAATGAATTTATTTATAATGCGCTCCTTTGTTAACATTATCGAGAGTGACTCCTCAGAGCATAACTGGCATTTCTGGGATATAGTATATAAAGGGACTCACATATCTAAGTATGGACCATGTAATTTGTCTTCACTTCATTAAGCCTGCATATAAAATCAGCCAGCGATGTTACATGTCACTTAAGGATATTTTGAAAGCTGGCAATGTGGTTGCGGTATTGATTTTTGAAAAGATCAGCCGATGCCCCGATATATATGTAAAGGTCTCCTCTAGTATTTCTAGTGCACTTGTATATCATGTTCTTAGTCATACATTGGTTATCCAAAGGACAATTGGATCTATTTCTGCATGAGCATAACTCTGTTTGATTTTGTTGGCTTGTGTACATCGAGCACTGGAGGGATTGGTTCTGTTTAGTATGTTGATTGTCAATATTATCGTTTTATTATCACTATTTGTAGGTGTTCTCAGTTTATTATTTGAATTGTTGCTGGTGTTATTTGTTGGATGGTTATCATGGATATTTTAATTATTGCTCTGTTGGTTGGTAGTATAATTTGAGTTATAAACGTTGTCTTTAGGTTGGTCATATAAGTTATCGTTGATATCAAGAAGGTTATTTTTGAGTTCTGACTAATTTTCACCTCAGTTTACAGTTGTTAATCTTATGAATATGGTGCTCTAAGTTTGATGTATTTGCATAGGATAGTTTTATGGTGAGAGAGTTGAATATTTTGCTGTACACTCATTTTTAGGGAAGCAGCAATCAAGTGCGGTGAAAAATTGTTTTGCAATCTTAGATGAAGGGTACTAGCAAGCAGTATCAGCATGCTGACATAGCAGTCAGCCTGTGTGTGTGTATATATATATATATATATATAT
>NC_069008.1:11056391-11058122 GCF_001194135.2 Octopus bimaculoides | reverse complement strand
CATGCACACCCACATACACACACATATCATCAGTAGTTCATATACACAAAAAAGAAGCGCACTCTAAAACATCTGAGCAGTAATATACTTTTTAGGAAGTTAACTGTTATGACCGATCATGGAGTGATCATTGGTTTGACTCCAATAAAGTGCTTAGTTGTAGAGGCAACTCATTAGATAGGTTAGGCACATAACCTCCAGCCATTTGAGTCTAATGAGTAGCCCCTACAGCTAGGCACTTTATAGGTGAGAAACTAACGGTCACTCTCTGACCAGCCATAACAAACAGCCTTCTAAATATACATATATATACACTGCACACACACACACACACACATATTTATACATATGTACATTATGAATCATAATATAAACAATAATTTGCAGTTCACAATGGAATATAGTCAAAATCAACTGACAGAACTTAATCAAAAATAACGCAAACATCAAAGCTGACATCCACTACAAATCAGAACACTCTAAATAATACATACTATTTACTTAATACAACATAAAACATACCCTACACAAATACACTGTGTAATCTAGCATGAAGACTATGCTCAATGGTTTAAAATTCAGAAACTTGAAATAAAACAAATACAATTTAAAGATAATATTCAATATTATACATCAAAACATTTCCATTATTGAAGAAAAATCCAAGAATGAAAATACAATCGAAATACTCAAAACAATCAAAAACAGAGACAAACAGCCTGAACTTTTGACACAACTATCATTCAAACAGTCACATGACTACATGAACTCATGAGTCCATATAGTCATGTGCCATGTAAAAAAGCACTTGTGTCAGTGCCACATATAAAGCTCCTGTGCTGGTGTCACATATAAAACACTCCTACTGGTGCCAGATGAAAGGCACCCAGCACACTCTGTGAAGTGGTTGGTGTTAGGAATGGCATCCAGTTATATAAATCAAGCAAAAACAGACAACTGGAGCCTGATGGCCAGCTACTGCTAAACCATCTGAGCCATGCCAGCATGGAGAACAGGCATTAAATGATGACGATGATGATGAGGATATATAACATGCATATCACTGAAAAGTCAGAGGCTGAGTGGTCTTCTTAGAAAAGATCCCTTTATAGGGAACAATAAACTTCAAAGAAAGATGAAATGAAATTGCTCTGGAAGCAATCCCAAAAATGACAGATGTGCATTTTGCTGCTTTTGTACTGAGTCAGTGACTCAGGTCACCTCTGGCATGAAGTTGCCTCAGCCTGTCTGAAGTATATAGAAACAATGAATAAATAATCCACTGGACTTGCAAAGATGCTGGTAGGTGGAATAAATTCCAATTATACATTGACAAGCTGCAAGATCGGTGATAAGGGCATTTATTACTCGCAGGATCACTTCTGGGGCAATTTTGTTACATCTAGCTTTGAAGTATATGGTGATATTTTTTAACACACTACATCCATAAAAGGAGCTTTTCCAAGATGGCTATTGCATCCTCTGACTTCTCAATGTTATATTTATGTTAAGTATGTCATAAAGATATACATTTTAATCTAGAGCTGCTTCTATTACATAATTCAAATCTATCTATTTCTTTATCCATCTATATATACACACAATATATGTATTACACGCACACAATATATGTACTATGTGTATATATATGCATATACACAATTCATATATATATATATGTGTGTGTGTTTTACATATATATATATATATATATACATATATATATATATA
>NC_069008.1:11054465-11055841 GCF_001194135.2 Octopus bimaculoides | reverse complement strand
TATATATATATATATATATAGGTGCAGGCATGGCTGCGTGGTAAGAAGCTTGCTTCCCAACCACATGGTTCTGGGTTCAGTCCCTCTCCATGGCAAGTGTCTTCTACTATAGCCTTGGGTTAACCAAAACCTTGTAAGTTGATTTGGTAGAAAAAAACCTGAAAAAAGCCCATATATATATATATATAATACTCATTATCTTGGTCTCTAATAGCAGAAGCCCCTCCGTATAATGCAATTAAATGTGTATGTAAGTTATGTATTAAATAATCTATAAGTATTCTCCATGGATATAACTCTACATTATTGAATAAGTTCTCTGATACTATGTATTCTTGTAACCATAGATATCACTCAACACTTAAGCATTTTGATCTATCTGGATAAATTGATCATTAAACTCTATAATTAGCTACATCCCACCTAATATTTATACTCGCACCTCCCCTCACCTTCCTCTTAGTGAATAATTACTTGTTAATAATCTACCATTTTTTCTAAATTTACTTCTCACAATTCTTGCTATAATATTTCGTCTTCCTTCTAACACGTATAACTCTTTATAAAATCAAACACCCATTTACTCATTAGGCAGCATATGAGATGTGAATCCATAACTATTACATTCTCCCTGATGAAGGAGGCAGTGTTTAAAATTTGGATAGGAATATCCTTTATTAGTATGGATTACTGCACCCTTGTAATGGCCATCAGAGTATCACCACTTAATTCTTGAAATTGGTGTACCACCATCTAACCATTGCAGACTTTATCTTCCATCTGGATGCTTAGATATTTTTTTTTTTTTTACCTTTTCGCAAGGATCTATACTTTTATTTCTTAATATTTTTATAGTAACTTTTAAAAAAATGCACTGAATCTGTAAGTAGAACGATGTCTGCGATATATACCTTTAAAGATGCTAATATATTTTTATACATCAGTATAGTTTTTCTGCCCATATATGTCTATTATATTTCTATATACTTATGTATCTGTAAATTTTTGATATTTCAAAATATTTTAATGACTGATGCGTTAAATATATTTTAATACTTTGCATGCACCAGTTTTATGGCTGAGTATATGTTGTGTTATTATTCGAAATTGTTGAACCTACCTGAATTCTCTTTTTAAGTACAATATATATATATATAGCACTTAACAGTATTGTCTATTTAATAAGCAAAAACATAACTACATATACATATATATATACATGTATAAATGCATATATACATATATATACATATATATGTATGTATATATGTATATATATATATATATATATGTATATATATGTGTATATATGTATATACATATATGTATATATGTGTGTATATATATATATATATATATGTATACATGTATTACAT
>NC_069008.1:11053925-11054455 GCF_001194135.2 Octopus bimaculoides | reverse complement strand
ACATATATACATACACACACACACATATATATATATATACATATCATCATCATCATCATCATCATCATCATCATCATCATCATCGTTTAACGTCCGTTTTCCATGCTGGCATGGGTTGGACGGTTTGACTGGGATCTGGGAAGCCAGAAGGCTGCACTAGAGCCCAATCTGATCTGGGAGTGTTTCTACAACTGGATGCCCTTCCTAATGCCAACCACTCTGAGAGTATAGTGGATGCTTTTTACGTGCCACCAGCACAGGAGCCAGAGGAACTGGCATTGACCACGACCGGATGGGGCTTTTCACATGCCTCTGGCACGGAAGCCAGTCAAAGCAGCACTAGCATTAGCCACATTCAGATGGTGCAGTTTAGGTGCTACTGGCATGGGGGTCACAACTACAATTTCCATTTGATTTGATTTTGATATTGATGTTGATGTACTTGATCCTAGGTACTTTTGAGTGGGCTGGTTATGCAACACTTGCGTAGGTTACAGCTGTGAACTCACTTTATTTGCCATACATACATA
>NC_069008.1:11049188-11053828 GCF_001194135.2 Octopus bimaculoides | reverse complement strand
ATTTATATATATTTATATATATATACATACATATATATGTGTGTGTAACAATCAATAATATGTTCAAAGAAAATCATATCTTTGTTTTAGATTTCACCTTAGAAATCCAACAATTGTTTCAATTGCATTAACATATGCATACATACATATATATAGTCATACACACACACACACACACACACACACACACATACATACATAATATTATTAAAATTAATAATAATATTATGAAAATTTATGTCAACACAACATTATTTATAATGGTAATCCAAATTGGTAAAACTGAACATCTGAAAAAATTTTAGCTGTTAAAAAACACTAACAAAAAGAAATGCCAAACCAAATTTAGCTTTAGACATTCATTCATTCAACCAAGAGTGATGTCATTGAATAACTAATTTAGTTTATAAAAATAAAAGATAAAAAATAGTTTATAAAAATAAAATATAGAAAATACCATAGTAACTCCATATGTTTTTGACAATTTGATATCTACACAAAAAAAAGCCTAACATAGAAAACAAGGATATTCATCTACCAAAATTGATAATATCACTGTATATCTAAAGAAGAAAAACTGCAGACAAGAATTCTACATTGTGCTTAATAGATAAAAGAATAAAAACTAGAGATAGCAATTCTACATAATGCTTTATAGAAAATTGTATACTTTACATCACAATAATCAACTACCTATTTATTTATTTAATATAATAAACCCTTCTACAAGAATTAACCTTATTTTGTAATAACTGAAGTATTATTATATTCAACAACATATACAGCCACTGAAGATCTCACTGGATAATTAAAAAACTAAAATTACAGAAAAGACAATGAAATGTCTACTTATTCATTATGATAAACTCTTATGTAGGAATTAACTTTATAATATAATAATTGAAAAATTATTATAATTAATTATAATGTATACAATTACTATTATAGATAACTAAAGAATAAAAACAATGGACAAGATAATTAAATACAT
Source organism: Octopus bimaculoides (assembly GCF_001194135.2). Taxonomy (NCBI): domain Eukaryota; kingdom Metazoa; phylum Mollusca; class Cephalopoda; order Octopoda; family Octopodidae; genus Octopus; species Octopus bimaculoides. Next base: position 11,052,837 of record NC_069008.1, on the reverse strand, counting down.
ATTTAATCATTATATTATAAAATAATTGAAAAATTAATATAATTAATAATATATACAATTCTTGATGATCTCAGTGGATAATCAAATAATAAAAATTATGGATAAGAATTCAACATTATGCTTAATCAAAGCTTTACATTGCTATGATTAATTACTTACTCATTATATTAAGCAGTTTAATAGAAATTAACCTTATTATATGATAATTTATTAAAAGATTATTGTGATTAATAATTGAAATATTTGAATGTCTTTTTAAATTTATGGCAACATCTTAAAGTTAAGTGTCCATTAAAATTCAATAAAATTAATTTAGAAGTAATTATAAAATATAATTCTTCAAGGCAAAAAATGCAAGTAGAACTACCAATATTATGCGATGGCGCATAACTAATAATGGACCACTTTAAATCATATTTAATATTCTTATCCTTTAAATTCCAAATGCATTTACAAAGATGAGCAGAATTACATTTTCTTCTATATTTAAAGGAATCAGAATGATTATAAATTTAGATTTCCAACTAGTAGCAGAAGAACCAATATACTGATACTTATGATGTCTAGTTATTACTTCACAGTGGAGGTGCAATGGCCCAGTGTTTAGGGCAGTGGATTAGTGGTCGTGGGATCGTAGTTTCAATTCCCAGATCAGGTGTTGTGAGTGTTTATTGAGCGCAGACACCTAAAACCCCACAAGGCTCTGGCAGGGGATGGTGGCGAACCCTGCTGTACTCTTTCACTACAACTCTCACTCTTTCTTCCTGTTTCTGTTGTACCTGTATTTCAAAGGGGCTAGCCTTGTCACACTCTATGTCATGCTGAATCTCCCTGAGAACTAAGTTAAGGGTACACGTGTCTGTGGAGTGCTCAGCCACTTGTACTTTAATTTCACGTGCAGGCTGTTCTGTTGATCGGATCAACAGGAACCCGCGACATCGTAAGCGACGGAGTACCAACAACAACAATAAATTTGCACAAAAATTTTGAAACATTCAGTTTCACAGTGAAAGTGCAAAATAAAAATTATATATATATATTGCACTTCTAACAATGTCATTTACTGCCTCTCCTGCTCTTTCTGCCCTTCTCTGTACATCAGTCAAATGGGATGCTGCTTGGCTGACCGGTTCGCAAAGCACCTCTGTGACATTAGACTTGGCAATGACACCCTGGTCTTGCACCACTTCAGTTCTACCAGTCATTCACTACAACACCTGTCTGTGTTTGGATTAGCTTTTACACGGGGGCCATCCGGACTTCTGCCTTCGCTGTGAACAGGAATTAATCTTCTCTCTTCTCTCCTTTGCGCCACGTGGGCTCAACTTCCCACCTCTATTCATCTGACTCTCCTCCTCTCCACTCTTCCTCTGATACCTATTCCTCTCTTCACTCCTACACACTCAGAGCAAGAGAGGAGACTCTCTTGCTCTGACATCTACTTCCTCTCTTCACTCTTACCCACCTTCTCTCTTCCTTGATACCCCCTCCACCCACATCCCTGCCCCCACATCTCCACCTCACCTCCGCACCACACACCACCACACCACTCCACACACACTACCACTGACCACTTCTCAGCATCCACACTACATACCATCATCTGCACACCCACACACCATCATCCACACACCCGCACATTACAGATGCACACACTTACACACGTCAAAGTCACTAGCCTCTATCCACACCCATGCACTTACACATTCTCACATATGCATGCATATCTTTGTTTTGGGATTGCCAATACTTTATTATTTCCCCTTTTTTCTACCTCTCCTGTCAAACCTTTTTTTCCCAACCAGTCACCATACTTGATCGCTAAATCGATTTTTTAAATTCTCTCTCTATCTGTTTTCTATTATTTCTTTCTGTTGAAGAGTGTAGGCTTGAACTGTAAAACTTTCTCCCTTTCCTCAGTGTCAAACTAATACACCTGCTTGTTGTTCATACACCTGTCTTTGTCTTCTGTTTTTCTTTTGTTTTGTAAATTTCAACTATATATATATATATATATATATATATATATATATATATATATATATATTCACACACACACACACATACATATATATATATACATACATACATGCGTACATACGGTATTGGGACAAAATTCCCTGGAGGTCAATATTAAACCACAAGAATATTGATAAATTGATTACCTTGTTAGTTATAAACTGATGAGTTGCCTTGGTTTTCGTTTTCAATTTCTCATTAAAATAGGAGTACAGTCGTTCACTTGTTTTATCTATTTATTTATACAGTTTATATAATTGTCCTCAGGGCGGTGAAGATTTTATTTTATAAACTCACTTAACTTCCGCTCATTGAAGATGGAGCTTGTGAAGAGGAACAAAGAAAAGTTGAAATTGTTTCACGAGGGATATATTTATGTCAAGCAGAAACATTTAGCAAATGGTTTGGTATCTTACGAATGTGAACAACAGAGGTTGAAGGCATCACGTAAAGCAAAGGTAAAGATGTGGCAATTATACAGTGATACACATGCACTAGATATACTGAAGTGTTTCAAGAAATTATAAAACATGCAACAGGAACTGCAGAGAGTACACAAATCATTGCGGAAGCTTGTACATCTATATCAGAAGAGGCAGCTACAAAAATACCTTCCCTCCATATCCTTCAATGAGATGTAAGATGCTATAAACAGAAGACAAGGAATCATGTGCCACTACCATCATTTACCTGTTATACCTGTTATACATCATATACTTGTTATACCTGGAAACTGTGTAAAAACAGCCAATGGGGAAAATTTTTTGTTACATGATTCAATGCTTGATGGCAAGAGGATTTTGATATTTAGAACAGCTAAAAGCATAGAATTTCTGAAAATTTCTCCTCGTTGGTATTTTGGTGAAACATTTAAAGTAGTTCCTGAAAGTTTTAGCCAATTGTATATGATTCATGCCATAGTAGATCAACACACTATACCCTGCATCTAGGCATGCTTGCTGGATAAGACTCGGATAATTTATAACAAATTAATACAGGAAGTAAAGAACTTGACAAAGTGCACTCCTGAGAGTGCAATGACAGATTTGGGAAAAGCAATGCTGAATACTTTATTTGTGTACTTCCCTGAAACTGATGTTAAAGGCTGCTTCTTTCATTTGCATCAAAATATACATAGGAAAATACAGGAGCTTAGCTTTCAAAAGCATTATCAAAATAACATTAAATTTTCCCTCAAAATGAGGATTGTTGCAGCCCTTGCCTTTATACCCACTGAATCTGTTCAGGCAGCTTTTGAAGAGCTCCTTGTTATTACGCCAGCATTGCCAGTTTTGGATTACTTCAAAGATACTTATATCAACAGGCAAGGATGTCAAGAACCAACATTTAGCATATCTCTTTGGAATATGCATCTCTTTGGAGCAAGAGGCATATAAATAAAAGTCCCTTTAATTCCTACACATGTTTCAAAATATATAAGATCTCTTCTAAAAAGAAGTAAGAGCTGCTGGAATTCTTCATATATTCATCTTCAGGGAATCAACATATAAAAGCAAGACGAATACGAAATGATGAGGTAACTTACGAGCTAAGATGTTACATGTCCAAGTGACCATTAGAATGTTTGTTTACATATATATATATATATATATATATATATATATATATA
>NC_069008.1:11047298-11049092 GCF_001194135.2 Octopus bimaculoides | reverse complement strand
CATATATATACATATATATATATATATACATATATATACATATATATATATTTGAAGGTTTGGAGGTGATGTACAGAAATTATATATAAAAGATTAAAGTACTCAGAAACCTGGATGTTTGTACATTTACAGATTTTTATTAATGTCACATATTAAATGAAGCGCTTTTCACCTAGTCGTGTAGGTTTTTCAAATTGTTTTGAGAAAACTTTATGGCGGGTCTCTTTATATAGTTTTATTGAGTGTGTAGGGGTGGAGAGAGGGATATATAGGATAGTAAGAGAGGGTGAGGAAAACTGAATTTAGTATGGTATTATCCAAACAATTCCAAGCAATAAGGTGATCAAAATATATGTACATGCATATATATATGTGTGTGTGTGTATATATATATGCATATACATCCATATACACACATATATACATACATACATATATATATATACGCGCAGTATGTATATAGTACACATACTCACACACATACATACACACACACACACACACACACACTCACATAAATATATATGTATATATATATATACACACATATACACATGCATATACACAAATGTGTACATAAGCATACATATACCCAAATATACAAGCTGATACAAGCATACATACATCAACACATACACATACATACACACATACCTATACACACACACACATACATACCTATATGTGGCAAGCAGACTACAGCAAAGAATAAGTATAGATTAGAATAAAATAGATATAAATAGATATAAACATAATCATATACAAATATGCACCCACATATATACATATACATATATACACATATACATATATACATACATGTATAATACATACCTACATACAGATATGCAATGGAGAAAATAAAATAAAATATATAAAACCAGCTCTTCTTTTGTTTTTCCTTCTCCTTTTGTATTTGCATATGTATATATATGTATAATTGTATATATATATATAGGTATGTGTGTATATGCATATATATGTATGTATGTATGCATATGTGCATGTGTATGTATACATGTGTGTGCATGTATATGTGTATTAATGTATATATGCATGCATACTCATACACCTAATTCATGAGTACTTTCTCATATATATGTATGTACAAATTTTGTGAGGTTTGTTTCATTTTGATATGTGTATCTATGTATGTGCATGTGTGTATGTGAGTATGTGTATGTGTATATGATGTCACGCAATATTGTTTTTTCTTTTTTCTTTCTTTGTTTGTTTCTTATTTATCCATGTATTTCCATATCGAACAACATAACAGGCAAACTTTTGAATTTTTTAAATTATCCACATGGTATTATTATAATTCGTTTTCGAACATTCCATTGGGAAATATATTTATTTGTTTATCAACGGCTATATAAACACGCAACCTTCAGCATGCAACTAGTTTGATAAGATTCAACACATGAAACTCTCAGACCTTGAGTCACTCTGTTGCTTCCGCTAAATATTAAAAAAACATGTATGTATGTATGCATGTATGTGTGTATGTTTTTGTGCCTGTATTTGTTCCTCACCACTGCTTGATAACTTAGTGATTCAGCAAAAGAGACTAACAAAACAAGTATCAGGTTTACAAAACTATAATCAGTACTGGGGTCGATAAGTTCGACTAAAATTCTCCAAGACAGTGCCTCCGCATGGCCGCAGACTAATAACTGAAACAAGTAAAAGATTAAAGATATACACACACGAATGCAAACACATCCTTCCGTCCGTCCATCTTTCTGTCTATCTATCTATCTATCTATCTATCTGTCTGTCTATCTGTCTGTC
>NC_069008.1:11039898-11047198 GCF_001194135.2 Octopus bimaculoides | reverse complement strand
ATCTATCTATCTATCTATCTATCTATCTATCTATCTGTCTATCTATCTGATTGGCTGTTTTTTGCGTCGTCTCGCATAAGTTCATATATTTTGTCCTGTTTGCTTATGGATATATTTTTGTCAGAAAGGTACCTAATACCATCTGCTTGACCCTGAGTGAAACTCATCTGAAAATTTTCCCTTTAAGGGTGAATTTTCATATTGCAAAATCTTATCTCGTAAATATTTTCATCTGTCTGGAAAACAGACATGGACAGTTCAGCTGACAGCGTTCCTGTGTTCCAATTAGAAATGGAATTTCCACTATTACCATCACTGAACACATCAAACAAAAAGAAAATACTGATGCACTCACACACACACACACACACACACACACACACACACACACACACACACATTTGAACAACAATACGCATACTGACTCAAGCTTTCCTTCCAAACAAGTGGGAAAGGAAAAGCAGAGAGATGAATGGTGCAACCACCTCCATTACCTCTCCTGTTACTACTACTGTTGCAAAAACCACAGTCCCCAACAACAGTGCAATTGACAAGCCAAATCACTTTGCAGCTATTTTAAAACAACAAAGACAATTAATGTCCTTCTCAACAGAACTAATACAATGCAAAAAATGATTGAACAAAGAAAATAGGACTCCAAACCTCAACACCTCAGAAAGCATTTTAAAGGATATTTCTAAAAAAACAATAATACTTAAAATTCTGAACATAATGACTAAAAGACTAGAACAAACCATTCAGTAAACAGTTGAGAAATGTCTACGGCCCGAATGGGCTTATAAACATATATCACAAAGGACAAAAGATTTACCACAATTGAGGTAAGATCTGACGCAAAGGAATGCATGAAAGACTTATCAACGAAATCCCTCGAATATGAGAACTTGATAATGATTCCCACTTAGCTCGGTCGTTGGGAGACGAAGGGGAGAATCAAAGATGTGCCCCATGAAATATAAATAAGATGGCTGGTGTTAGCTGTCTGTTACGATTTTGAAGAAAATTTAAACATAGAAATTGCCGTCCTAGAACAGCAAAACGGGGTTGGACAAAGAGTTGAGCTTCTAATCCAAGCAAATCAAGAGACAATCGAAAATCTCCCAGATTCGATAAAGCTACTGGATGGCATGGCCTTATATGTCACCGTTGAGGGCAGAAGGCCAGATTGCTACCTTTCTGGTAGCAAATACCATTTGAAAATAGACTGCAAATTGACAAAACAAGAAAATCAGAGTCTTAAGAGCAAACCAGCACTATTACCCACACCACCATCAGCAGAAAAAATGAAGCAGCTCCACAAACAGACGAAAGAATTCCACAAAACAACCAACCAACTCAGCCAACCCAAGAAGTCAACACCATCACTACCACCAATAACAACAGCTACAGAAATACCGAACCCTGAAAAGACAAAGATCAACCCCTCATCTCCTTCAACCCACACATCACATCCCAACAGCCACCAACCAACTCTAATAACAGCAACAACATCAACATCAACACACTCTCAAATCTACCCCAATACCACTCCCCTCCTATTCTCTGATTCCTCCAACATGTCATCTGATGAAAGTAACATGGAAGAATGGCAAATAGCCACAGGGAGAGGAGAAAAAGGAGTAAAAAAGAACAACCACACAATCAAACAAGGCAGGGAGATACACAACTCCTGACAACAAAACTCCCACATGTAACAACACCAGAACCAACACTACAAACACACAAACACCAACAATGTTAACCGCCATCAACATCAACAATTTGGACCTGATGCAATCCTTTAGGTCAAACACTGACATAACACACGACCATGTCAAAACAACACCACCACCACCACCACAATACATAAAGATCCTGAACATGATGCAAAACACACACAATACACTGAAATCTCTCTACCCTAATACAGTAGGGAGATTTCAAAAATACCTCTCACAAAAACTGTATAAAGACCTCCTGACAGAAACTTCTAAGGAGGAAAGCAACTAACTTTCGAACAGTAAGTCACTCTCTCCTTTTTCCTTTTCTTCTTGTGTGTAAAACACAAGTTTCATTAGGGTCATGCTCAAAATAGTGTCGCCTTGGAAACAAGGTTACAACTTAAATGTCATCAAGTCACAAAACGTAGATATCATAGCCATCAACGAAACCAGACTCTCCAACCACGGATCCTCCAGCTTATGTTCAGCAGACAATTCGATATTTATTTTTCCTTGTCTGCTGAGAATGGGCAGTGGTCATACTGCAGGGCTTTTTCGAAAGAGTCTGGATCTGAAAGTAAGGGCAGTATTCCTAGACCCTGAGGGCAGGCTGGTCATCTTGGACGTCGATGACTAATGGCTGTGCTTTCTGACTAATAACAGTGTATGTACTGTCCCTAACAGGTCAGCTGGATTTCTTTCGATGTCTAGAGATTTTCCTGGGAATGTCACGACCTTTACTCTTAGTGGGGGATTGGGACGCTATCTTGGACACACATTTAGACTTTGTGGGTAAAGATAGGAAGAGAAGGGGATGCAAGTGGCTCATAGACTGGACTACTCAAATGTGCCAATGTGGACATGGACCAACCACATCAGGTCATCCAGATCGTATTTAGATAGAGTATTCTGTAAGACAGTGGATAGGGATAGTGTAGGTTGTCTACAATTTCAGATAGTCAGCTACACAGATCACAAATTCATGACTTGTATGCTCGACTTAGATAGGAATCATAGACAGGGTCCTGGTTACTAGAAGCTGAACGTGTCTTTCCTGGTGGGACAGGCTTACAGAGACCAGATTAGCATATTAGTTAAGAAGGTGTTGGGGAGGGGGGCATCCTCAACAACAAATCATGGTTTGCCCTAAATAGATCAATCAAAGCAGAATTGATTAGGTACAGCAAGGTTTTAGCAATAGACCAAAATAGAATAGAAGGAGACTTAGTTAAGAAATTAGAAGAGGCACTTAGAACTGGCATCACATCCAACGTGCTGGCAGCGAGGTTGGCTTTTGACCAACACTCCAACGCCAAACACGAAGGTTGCGTTGTCAGAGCTAGGATGCGTACTCTGAGAAATGAAGGAATGGCAGCTGCCCAAGAAGCCTGGTTGTGGAGGCACACCATGGCAACAAAGCCACCATTTGGTATCTGATGGATGAGCAAGGGTGTGAATTACCTGAGCTAGAAGGATGTGTGAGGCCTTTCAGCAGCATTTTGCCCGACTGTTTGGGATGACTGGTGGGTCAGAACGCAGGGTGGACTTTATTGCCTACCTGCATGGCCTTCCACGACTCTCAGCAAGAGGTACAGAACATGATGGCAGGCTGCATGAGAGACAAGTTGCCAGGGTTGGATGGTCTGCCCTACGAGCTTTATTGTCATATGCCAGACTTGTTAGGAGAAGTCTTGGCAACAGTCTACTGCAATTAGTAGCAAAATAGGAGTATCCCTAGTTTTGTGAGCCAAGGAGCAGTGAAAGACCCAAACAAGGGGGACGTTATAGATAATTTCTGGCCCATCACTCTGCTCAATGCAGATTTGAAGATTTATAGCTAAGGTGCAAGCCGAGGGTTTGGCGCTTGTCAACAAGAAACTGGTCGACAAGGCTCAAACATGCACTGTGCCAGGCAGGAGTATCCCTGACAACCTCCATCTGATGCACTGCATCATAGACAGGGTAGTTAAGGAACCTGACATGGGTAGGGTACTGATCAATTTGGATCAATCAAAAGCTTTCGACAGGTTCAACCATCATTACTGGGAGGCTGTCCTTAGGGTGGCTGGTTCCACCTTCTGTGTTTGGATCGCTGCTTCATACAGCAGCATCTGCTTGGTAATTCCTGTAAATGGCCATCTATCCAGACCATTTAACATCATACACTTGGTTCGTCAAGGATGCCCCCTTTAGTTGCTTCTGTATGCATTGACTCTAGAGTCACTACTTCGGAAGCTGGCAACACTGCAGGGCATCCTGCAAGAACTGGGATGCAGGAGGAGCATGTCTGCATATGCAGATGATGTCACCATCATAGTGTCAAGCCATAGGCATGTCAACCTGGTCAGTGAGATACTAAAAGAATACGAAGCAGTAATGGGAGCGAAAATTAACCCGGAAAAGTCAGTGAGGTTGTGGCTCAGCACCTGGAGAAGCAAGCCCATGTCGTCCAACAGCATCTCCATCCTGGGAAGTGAACCGACAGACCAGTTAAATTACTTGGGGTCTGGTTCAGTCTGGATCTCCAAATGGAGAAGAACTGGGACAAGATAATGAGTAGAGTGGCCAGTCTCACCCAGCAATGGACCAAGAGGAAGTTATCTCTAAAAGGTCAGGCTGTGGTGGTGAATGTGTACATTGCATCTGTCATCTACTACCGTCTGACTGTTGTGCCTTGTCCTGACCCTACACTCACAAAGGTGGAGCACATACTCTTCTGCTTTTTGTGGAAAGGAAGCATTCTGATGACCGAGGCAGAGATCCCTGGCTTGGCAGTGCTATTGGGAAGCATTGCCCATTCAGGATAATCTCTACAGGCACAGTTCAAGAAACACTAGACCAAATTGCCCGAGATGCGGTCAGAGCAATAAAACCATTCTGCATGCACTCATGCAATGTCCAAACATTTCAGACCGGTGAACTTATGGTGAACAGCTGCTGTCACATGTGGGACGAATTCGGTTGTCGGCCGAGTCTATTGTGAATATTGTCCTGCCACCTTCCTTTAACAGGGAAGGCAAGGCAGTTTGCATTGTACTGGTAGCTATGGTGAAAGAATGTGTGTGAGGGACCCATGTGAAAAGTTTAGAGACAAACACTTTCCTCTCTGGCCAACCTCTCATCAACTTCTTCAAGTATCACTTGAAGAGGAAGGTGAGAATAGAGAGTTTTGTTTAATGAAAGATTCAATAAAAGGTGGGTGAATGTGGCAAGGACGGTATGAATAAATGACGAAAACACCTTAAGCATGATCCTATAAAACAACGACAGAAAGAGTGCCTTGCTCATGCTAATGTTTTTTTTTCCTTTTCGTTTCCAAGGTTACCGTGGTTCTTTTCATAGGTTTTTCTTTCTACGGATAAACCTAGTCAGTGTTACATTTCCTTTTGGGAATGTTTATTGTTAATGACTTTTCTGTTATTTCACTGTTTACACATTGTTAAAAAAAAAATTCTTGTTTCCCCTATTGATCAATTTTGAAAAAGAAAAATTGTATTGTCTTCTCTGTGTTCAGCCTTGCATGGCTAATAAAGAAATCTACCTACTTACCTTCCTACCTACCTATCTATCTATCTATCTATCTATCTATCTATCTATCTATCTATCTATCTATCTATCTATCAATCAAAAAGAGATATATAGTGAGAGCATAAGAAAGGAGAGGGAAGTTAAATGATGATGAGAGATGAGAATTCTGCAATTTATTTGCTGAGCAACCACACACATAATTTGTTTACAGAGACCAAATGCTTATAATCCTGTATGCTCACTCTCACCATCAAATCAACATTGTCTGTTCAAGTGCACAAATGAGCCACATGTTAGATGACAAAATGATCAGAGACCAAAGTGAAATGCAGTATTTTGCTCGAGAACACAACACATAGCATTGAGGTCATAACCTCGTGAATTTAAGTGCAACACCCTAAGCACCAGGCCATGAATGTATGCATATGTATGTGTAGTAGCCTGTTCAACAAAAGTCTTGCAAGCATTTTGCCGACAGTTTCTAGGAGTGTAATACCATGATAACTAACTAATACTCCATTGGTTATGACAAGGGTTCCAGTTGATCCGATCAACAGAACAGCCTGCTTGTGAAATTAAGGTACATGTTGCTGAGCACTTTACAGGCACACATACTCTTAATGTAGTTCTCAGAAAGATTCAATGTAACACAAAATCTGACAAGGCTGGAGATATGAAATACAGGTACAACTCATTATTGCTAGCTGAGTAGAATGGTGCAATGTGAAGTAAAGTGTCTTGCTCAAGAACGCAACAAGCTACTGGGAATCAAACTCATGACATTACTATCATGAGCCAAATACCCGAACCACTAAGCCTTGTACCTTCACTGAGGCTATGGTAGTGGTCCCAAATTCCCTTCTCTCCTGTATTTATGAACAAAGACACTAAAATGCCATCAATACAATCTTCTTGCACAGAGCTGCCAGTTTAGCTCTTAGTGGTGAGATTAAATACTCCATGGGTCACTTTTTTGCTTTCAGCCATCAGTAATTCAACAAGAAGACCATCTCTACCAAAGTGTTGTACCAGTATTTAGTTGTTTGAAAGCCATTTTCACCTCTTCATAAAATGGTAATTGATCTATTGTGAACTTTATATTGCATTGAAGAAGTGTTGGCAGTGTGAAACATGTGGCCATGTACCCCTTTCAAGGCCGGGTATGTCAACCATCTGAAGTGGATCAACTGTATAGAATGTACATCATCCTAGACATGGTCATTCAACTTATGTAGTATGTGAAAAGGCTTAGAAGTTCATTTCATATCCGAAGAGACAATGGCAGTTCACAGGGATTATATCTCACAAAATGTTTTGATCAATCAACTGGAAGTTACAACCACTGCCTGTCTGAATAGTCATCTGAGAGGCCTGAAATGCCATTGACAACAAGGAAGCTTAGAGAAATGGCAATCATCAGTGAAGGTGGAGCAATCACCAAGTTATGTATATATCAGTCACATTTATGGAAGATTTATCATCATAATATTTAAAACATGCACACATACATATACAGTTACATTAATAATTTTTTTTTTCCCAATTGCATTATTATTCTATTCTATAAAATGTCATGTCAGTGACAAGTTTGGTTGTTGCTGTAAACAACACATCTCATACTTTTTATTAATGTAATAACATCACAAAATATGATAACAAATGTGAATATTTGATGTTCTTTATTGTCTTAGGTGTGGCTGTGAGGTAAGAAACTTGCTTCCCCACCACAGGTTCAGTCCCACTGTGTGGCACCTTGGGCAAGTATCTTCTACTATAGCCTTGGGCCAACTGAAGCCTTGTGAGTGGATTTGATAGATGGAAACTAAAAGAAGCTTTTCATATATATATATATATATATATATATATACACATACATACATACATACATACATACATACATATATATTTGGTTTTAATATGTTGCCACATTTGTAATATGTCTTTTTTTCTGCATTTTTCGTGCAGCTGAAGATTGCTCTTCATATTGCATTTAAGGTAATGCTCACATTACTTAAATAAATTGAAGCAGCATGAAACGTGCGTACTGCAAT
>NC_069008.1:11035081-11036211 GCF_001194135.2 Octopus bimaculoides | reverse complement strand
ACAGGTTCAGTCCCACTGTGTGGCACCTTGGGCAAGTATCTTCTACTATAGCCTTGGGCCAACTGAAGCCTTGTGAGTGGATTTGATCGACAGAAACTGAAAGAAACCCATCTTACATATAAGTTTATGTGTGTGGGTCTGTGTTTGTCCCCCTGTTATTGCTTGACAACTGAGGTTGGTGTGTTTATGTCCCTGAAACTTAGTGGTTTGGCCAAAGAGACCAATAGAATAAGTACTAGGCTTACAAAGAATAAGTCAATTTGTTCGACTAAAGGCGGTGCTCCAGTGTGGCCACAGTCAGATGACTGAAACAAAAGAATAAAAGAATAGTGTGTGTGTGTGTCTGTTCTCCTCTCCCACCACTTGACAAATAGTGTTGGGTTGTTTATATCCCCATAACTTAGAAATTCAGCAAAAAGAGACCAATAGAATAAATACAAGGCTTTGAAAAAAATATAAGTATTGGGGTTCAATTCATTCAACTGCTTGGCTGCAGTTGAATGAGTGAAACAAGTGAAAAATGAAAGATATTTTGAATAACTGCACCGAGAAAGTTTCTATCCAAAATACAGGACAGAGTAAACCTTTTACTTGTCTCAGTCATTGGATTGCAACCATGCTGGGGCACCACCTAGAAGGGTGTTTTTTAATCCAGTCAACCCTAATAGTTACTTTTAAAGCCTGACATATATTTTATCAGTCTCTTTTGCAGATGTGGTAAGTTATGGGGGCATAAACAAACCAACACCAGTTGTCAAGTGGTGGGGTACAAACACCAGAACAAAGACACCCCCCTACACACACACACACTCACTCACACACACAAATACATATTCATAAATATTAGGTTATATTCTGTTAAGAAAGTAGTAGAACACAGTATAAAGCTCATCCCCTTGAGATTTCACCCAGTGTTATCATCCAACAATAGTATTATACCTATTGCTAGGTTTGTATTGGGACTTCTGTAATGTGTGAATGGATAATTGAATAAGTTGGAGCCAACAAGGGGTACAGAGAAATATTTATTTGTAATCATTATAGTGCTTGGAAACAACGGTAGTGATTACAAATAAATATTCCTCTGTACTCCTTCTTGTTGTCTCCAACTTATTCAATTATATATATAT
>NC_069008.1:11032592-11034925 GCF_001194135.2 Octopus bimaculoides | reverse complement strand
ACACATATATATACACAAACACATACACACACACACACTCACACACACACACACACACACACACACACACACACATACACACATATCAGGTATGAAAGCAAGGTCTAAAATCGAAGGGCCTTAGAATTAACCTAGCGAAAACCAGTGTTAGTAAGTAAGAAGGCAGACAAATCACGAATCCCTTCAGGTAGATGGCGCTACTCGATCTGAAGTAAAGTCATAGGTAGAAACTCCATAAGATGTACGCAGTGTACGCTATGGACACATAAGAGGTGCAACAATATCAGAGGAACAAGAAAATAGCTTTTGTGTGTGGAAGATGCACAGGTACAATGAACACCAAAAATGTACAGAAATTAGACTCCATCAACTGCCAGGGGGATAAGCTAGATGTAGTAGATAGCTTCTGTTATCTAGGTGACCCAGTTAGTTGTAGAGGTGGATGCTCCAATAGTGAAACTCAAGTTCAAGATTAACTAATTCATTTTTTTGTTCATTCTAATGTTATTATGGTGTGCCTCATGAATTCTCTTTTACATGGTTTGGGTTTTAAATGGCCTTTTTAGCATTTAAGGAGTCCTGTCAATGGTCTCCCCTTTGTGTATAAAAATATTTTCTACACTCTTTCTTTTCTTTCTTGAGTGTCCAATAACACAATACTTGTACCACGTCCTTGTTTTTTTTTTCTTGCTTGTTCTTGTTTGGATTGACTATATATATATGGAGAGAAGAAGTGTATTATTCCAACGCTAGAAAAAATATAGGAGAATTTGTTTAGGGCTTTGAAAATGCTCCTGAATCTCAAAATGTGTAGTCATTTTGAAATTTTGTAATAGATTTATTCAACTACCAAACCAGTTTCAACAATTTTTTGCTTATCAATTGTACAAATAAATAAATAAAAAGTTTTGGAGAGTTTAAAGTTTACTAGGTAAAAATCAGCCAAACATGTTTAAATGATCAACTGTTCAAAAGTTGACAGAAATTTCAGTGAGTTTTGCAGGCATAGATAGTAATATAAAAATGTAAATGTTTGGTGAAGATCATAACAAATGAAAGTTCAGTCATATCGAGTGTTTTTAAAAAAGTATAGGTGGAAAAAGAGGGAGAGAAAGAAAAAAGTCTTTTTACACTTTTTGTTGTGGGGCCTGTAGTTCTTTCCTCAATTTCAGTCAAAGTGCACGGGTTTCTCCACCTTCTTAACTTGTTAGAGTTCAAAATGTTATAAGTTCAAATCTTTTGGTATTTATATCTTTATTGAAAAGGATCAACTTTTGATTGGTGGTAATTTCCATGACGTCTTTTTGTTTTTCACGTGGATGTTTTGGTCAAAATATTTTTGCTTCAGCAAAGTCTAGCATTCTGGCTGGTTAGCTTCCTGGTGATGTTATTTTTTTGTCAAACATTTTCATTATCTGATGACCACGCTCAAGGAACAAGTTCTGATTGGTTGTAAGCTTCATGATGTCACTTTTTTGAGCAAAAATTTTTTCTGTTTTAGACAAAATATTCTTGTTTTGGCAAAGTTCCACATCCTGGCAGAGACTCAGCAACTTGTTTTTGCCTGATGGTCATCGAGCATTCTGGTTGGTTGGTTGGTTGGGTTAGTTCCCTTAAGAAGTTACTGGTTCAGTCAAGTCAATGTTTATTTGCTTTTTTCTAAGAATCTGGTTTTGACCAGAGAAAATTTTCATTGGTTTAGTCTGAGGTGACATAAGTTCTTGGGGAAGCCTGTTACTTAAACTTTATAATTTATACCTGTTATCTCTGGTCGTTTTCCAAGAACAAATTAGATTTTCTCTAGGATATTTAGTTGTGGTTTGTATTTTTTAATGAGCGTATTTTCATTATTTAAATGGAAGGGATGATTCTAGAACGATTGTGCTGATGAGAACACGGATGTTGTTACGTAAGTAAAACGTTAATGTTCGAAACCAGTACACAATTAATTCTTTATTCTGTATATTTCTCATTTTGTTTTGCCTGCTTATGCTCTGGTGTTTTGCGAAAAATTTTTCTGGAGAGCATTATTTTTCTTTATTGTTGGGTCGTTGATGACCTCTTTCTAGCATATAGGATGTCCACTTAGTGGTCATCCCTTCTTATACACATGTAATACAATTTTTGTGAATTTTCAGATTTTTTATATGCTAGGTCACTTGGTTTTAAATTGAATTAATATTCAATTTATCACACTCTATATATAAATAATAATTTATATATATATATATATATATATGTATATATATATATATATATATATATACTCCAAGAGAGTTAGGGGTTGTGAATCTAACCCACTAAGGGATTGCAAGTCGATGAGTACCACATAT
>NC_069008.1:11030671-11032514 GCF_001194135.2 Octopus bimaculoides | reverse complement strand
ATATATATGGAGGGAATGTGTGGAAAAAATAGACACAAGAAGACATAGAACACAATGGTGAAGCATGATCTTGAGATGCTGGGTCTCACAGAGATGATGACAAATAATCGAGACTTTTGGCAATTTGCTGTGCTTGAGAAGACATGTCAAGGTGAGTGAAATTCTGGTCATAGCCAGTGTTAATGACAGGTAAAGTGCACCTATACTGGTGACATGTAAAAGGCACCCACTACACTCTTGAAGTAGTTGGCATTTGGAAGGACATCTAACCATAGAAACGAAGCTGAATCAGACAGGTCTGCAGCTTACCAGTCTCAGTGAAACCAGGTAACCCATGCCAGTATGGAAAACAGATGCTAAATGTTGATGATGTTGATGTTGATGATGATGATGATGATGATGATGATGATGATGATGATGATGATATATTGTGTGTGTTTGTGTGTGAAGGCCTGTGGCCTACTGGTTAGCACACATGATCACAAGGTCATAGTTTCAGTGACTAGACTGGCTGCGCATTGTGTTCTTGAGCAAAGCACTTCATTTCATGTTGCTGCAGATCACTCAGCTGTAAATAGGTAACCCTGGCAACAGACTGGTATGCCATTCAAGAAATGTGACTAACAGCTTATAGCAACAGCAACATCCAGTAGTCTGGTTGATGCAGTGATGTAGTGAAATATATATGATAAGTTTCTTTCAGTTTCCATCTACAAATCTACTCACAAGGCTTTGGACAACCAGGGTTATTGCAGAAGACATTTGCCCAAGATGTCATACAGTGGGACTGAACCCAAGACAACATGGTTGGGAAGTTAATAAATAAAGAAATACATTGGTGGTAATTAGAGCAGGGGTTGGCGAACTGGGGTAAATTACCCCAAGTGGGATAAAAATGAAATTCTTGGGGCTTATAAGGACTCATTAGACATAAGTAAAATTATATGCAAAGCATGTTCCTTGTTACGACAGAAATTTTTCTTCAGGCAACGCTGCATCTGTCCAAAGTAATGGACATGTTTAGCAGACATCACATCATTTTAAACTACAGACAATTTGGTTGCTAATGCATTGTCAAGTGACTAAACAGATATTATTTGTCCCTTAACCTTATCTTTTGACACACATGTTTTTTTGTTTTCTTTAAGTAGATTTAAGTAGTTATTCAATTCAGCCCTTTAACAAAATCGATTGGACCCTGAAAACTGTATTCAAATTGCTCTGGCATCAAAATGCCCCAATTTTGATGCAAAAGTTTCTAGAAAATCCTTTTGTTTCAAAATGAAGATATTAATTTATTTTATTGCATTTGTTTTATCATCATCGTTTAACGTCTGCCTTCCATGCTAGCATGGGTGGAATGGTTTCACAAGAGCTGGCAAGGCAGAAGCCTGCACCAGACTTCTGTGACTGTTTTGGCAGAATTTTTACAGCTGAATGCCCTTCCTAACACCAACCACTCAACAGAGTGGACTTAATGCTTTTTACATAGCACAAGCACAGGTGAGGTCAATTTTGGCACACTTTTTATATTTATAATTGTATTCTCCATATAAATAGATTCAATAAAACTTTTGAATTCAAAGAATCTATCATTTTCTTTCTTTCAGGGTTTCTTCAGTGTAAATAAATATATTTTTGGGTAACTGGTTAAAAAAGTCACCGACCCCTGGATCAAACAATACTTGTTCTAGCTTTTAGCATCCTCAGTTCAAATCCCACTGAGGTGAACTCAGCCATCCGTAACTCTGGGATCAATAATTAATTAATCAGTTTAGGACTGGTATAAGTTTCTCTCTCTCTCTCTCTCTCTCTCTCTCTCTCTCTCTCTCTCTCTCTCTCT
>NC_069008.1:11029788-11030656 GCF_001194135.2 Octopus bimaculoides | reverse complement strand
TGTGTGTGTGTGTGTGTGTGTGTGTGTGTGTGTGTGTGTGTGTGTGTGTGTGTGTCTGAGTGACTAAATATGACTAAGATGTTAGAAAACCTACATTACTAGAAATAAGAGCTAAAAAACTCTAATGCTGTAGTTAGCATTAGAGCTTTTTAGCTCCTATTTCTAGCAATGTAGGTGTTCTAACACCTTCGTTATATTTAGTGACAATCATAGTTTTCTTTTTTATTAACACATTGCACATGGCTGTCTATATTAATTTTATATATGTGGTAAGTAGCTTGCTTACCAACCACATGGTTCCAGGTTCAGTCCCACTGCATGGCACCTTGGGCAAGTGTCTTCTACTTTAGCCTCAGGCCAACCAAAGCCTTGTGAGTGGATTTGGTATATGGAAACTGAAAGAAGCCCGTCGTATGTATGTATATATATATATGTGTATGATTGTTTGTGTGTCTGTGTTTGTTCCCCCACCATCGCTTGACAACCGATGCTGGTGTGTTTACGTCCACGTAACTTAGCAGTTCAGCAATAAGAGACCAATAGAATAAGTACTAGGCTTACAAAGAATAAGTTCTGGGGTCAATTTGCTCGACTAAAAGCGGTGCTCCAGCATGGCCTCAGTCAAAATGACTGAAACAAGTAAAAGAGTAAAAGAGTATTTATCTATATATGTATATATATATATATACACATACATACACACAAGGGGTTGCTGAAAAATTATAATTAACTTGGACAAAATAAATTGGTAAATAGATACCAGGGTAGCAAAGATCACAAAATGACTGTGGTGTAACTCCTGTTTATGAGGTAGAAACTCCTTGTTATTTTGGGTACTTGAGTAAATATATAAATTTAGTAAATGGAG
>NC_069008.1:11017284-11027284 GCF_001194135.2 Octopus bimaculoides | reverse complement strand
TATCTTGGCAGTTCAGCAAGAGACTGATAGAGTAAGTACCTGGCTAAAAAAAAAGTCATGGTGCTGGTTTGTTTCACTAAAACCCTTGCCCCAGCATGGCCGCAGTCAAATGACTGAAACAAGTAAAAGATGAAAGATAAAGAAAACAATGCTTTTGAACTTTGATCAACTGACAAACCATTAAGTCAACGCTACAGAATAACACCAACATCATTTCTTTAAAAATAGAAAATTTTCATTTATGCTTAGGGCCAGATATGTAAAAGTGTTTAAATTTTCATTTACACTTTGGGCCCAACATGAATAGCTACTTGAAATAATATTTTAATTTGCCATCCAGAATAAGTTGTTTAGAATAAAATTTTCGTTTGCTCCATAGGGCAAAAGAAAATTTTATTTACATTCAGAACAGTTTTATTTTCATTCAGAACAGTTATTTAAAATAACATTTTCATCTGTCCTATAGAACCAGATGCCAAGAGCTGTTTTAAATAACATTTTCATTTGCTATTGAGCAGTTATTTAAAATGAAATTTTCATTTTCCCTTCAAAGCCAAACATTTATAATTGCTTAGAGTAATATAACCCGTAAACTTAGACCAAGGGAGTTGCCTAAACAAAAACAACTTTCAAATTTGATAACCTTCCTAATATAGAAATTACGATATTATAATTCTTTTATTCTTTTGTTTCAGTTATTGAAAGTTATTGAGCTGTGACTATGCAAGAGTAGTGCTTTGAAGTGTTAGGTCAACCAATTTGACCCCTGTACATATTTTTATCATAAGTCTAGTACTTATTCTATTGGACACTTTATACTGAACAGTTAAACAATTGGGATGCAAAGAAGCCAACATTGGTTGTCAAGCATTTAGAAGCAAGCATAAACAGAAAGTCGTACACTAAGTGCAGACATTTGCATATATGCATGCACAGGTATCTGTATGCAGAGTTATTAATGAGGGATTATCAATTTGTGCAAAATACTTTATAAGCTCTCTGTTCATACGCCAAGTTAACAATCATCATCATCATCATCATCGTTTAACGTCCGCTTTCCATGCTAGCATGGGTTGGACGATTCGACTGAGGACTGGTGAAACCGGATGGCAACACCAGGCTCCAGTCTGATTTGGCAGAGTTTCTACAGCTGGATGCCCTTCCTAACGCCAACCACTCAGAGAGTGTAGTGGGTGCTTTTACGTGTCACCCGCACGAAAACGGCCACGCTCGAAATGGTGTCTTTTATGTGCCACCCGCACAAGCCAGTCCAGGGGCACTGGCAACGATCTCACTTGAAAATCCTACGGGAGCCAGTCAGGCGGTACTGGCAACTGCCACGCTCAAAATGGTGCATCTCATGTGCCACCCGCACAAGAGCCAGTCCAGGGGCACTAGCAACGATCTTACTTGGCTTGCCGGGTCTTCTCACGCACAGCACATTTTGTTTAGATTAATAAGAATTCCATGTATTCTTGTAGTAGAGTCCAAGGTTATAATAGTTCATCACCATTATCATCATCATCCTCATCATCATCATCGTTTGCTTTACATCCATTTTCCATGCTGGTATGGGTTGGACGTTTGACAGTAGCTGGCTTGCTGGAAAGCTGTCCAGGCTACAATTGTCTGTCTGGCATAATTTCTACAGCTGGATACCCTTCCTAAAGCCAACCACTTTACCAAGCGTGCTGGGTGCTTTTTATGTGTCACCTGCATTGGTGCATCTTGCATGGTACCTTAAATGCATTTTACGTGACACTGGCATGAATGTATTTGATGTAGCACCAGTTTCTGCAAGACAAAGATCTCTCAGTTGGGAGAGGGAGAGGGGATATGGACATAAAAGACATGCCTGTATGTAAAGATTGCCATGATTTTACTTGGCCTGACATGTCTTCTCAAGTACAGCAAACCACCACAAATCCCCTGTCCCTTATTATTTCCTCAGTGGGGCCCAGCATCTGGAGAACTTTTCTCACCACTTTGTTCCATGTCTTCCTGGGTCTACTCCTACCACAGGTTCCCTCCACAATTAGAGATTGGCACTTCTTTAGTAGCTGTCCTCATCCATATGCATCACATGACCAAACCAGTACAGTCATCTCCTTTGCACACAATAGCTGATGTCTCTTACACCCAGTTTTCCTCTTAAATCATTTGCACGCTGACATTACCCATCCAGCAGAACATGCTGGCTTCAATCCTTTCAGCCTGTCTCATGTCCTCTGTAGTCACAACCCATGTTTCACTGCCATGTGACATAGCTGTACTTACACAGGTATTATACAATCTACCATTCACTCTGAGGTAGAGGCCTTTAATTACCAACAAAGGTGGTAGCTCTCTCAACTTTACTCAGCTCATTCTTATTCTAGCAACTATGCTTTCAAAACTTCCCAATCCACTGCTAACTTGGTCTTCTAAGCAACAAGCTATTTACTACTTCTACGGATCCCCTCCAGCGTTTGAGGGAGTCTATTGTCTGTGCATTGTTAGTGCTTATTGTACCCACACATTTTCCACACACAAAGACTATTTTCTCCATTAACCTTCCTGTGACACCATTACACCTCTTATGTGTCCAAATCTTGCACTGGGTACAGTGTATGGAGTTTCTACTAACACCCTTCTTACATATCAAGCAGAGCCATCTCCCTGAAGGGACTTGTGATTTGTCTGTTTTTCTAATTACTAGAACCTTGTGTAAATCCATGGCTGTTCTCCAATTATACTGCTTTTTACACAAAGTGATATACAAGACAAGGCATAAATAATGGTTATTGCATATATTTTTTATTGTAGTAAATTTGACTTACGGCTGTTTCCAGTAGATATTATAGGTTAGTTTCTGATAGGTCTACTCGATTGGCCTATTAATCAGTTGAGAAACCAAACACATCTACCTTTATCCAATTGGCTTTCACCCAATTTCTGTTTAGCAAATTCACCCAAAGGACAATCTTTGGTTTGGAGTGTCATCTCCCTGTTACATTGCCAAATTATAACATTTGAACATGTAAATGTATGTATAAATATCATTGTTATCGTTTTATATCTGTTTTCCATGTTGGCATAGATTGGATGATTTATCCCTTTTGCATTCATATTACTCTGTCAAATATAATGCTTAATTATTTGCATCGTTTTCAATTAATCATATGTTATCTTGTAGCTGTGAGATTTCGAAGATGCATTTGTTTAATTTTAGAATGACATTGCAGGGTAGTCATGAGAGGCTGGATCCGGTCTATTTGAACACAAAACAGGGAGACGTTTTGGGCCTGATATGAATTTGGGTCAGTTTGAATGCTAAAGGGTTAACAGGTTCTGGTAAGCCTGAGGGCTGTGCCAAGTTTCAGTGTCAGTTTGACATTGCTTCTAAGACTGGATACCCTTCTTAATACCAACCACTTTACAGTGTGTACTGGGTGCATTTTTTCATGCCACCAACACTAGTGAGGCTTCTAAGTAAATTGCATGACAAAAAAAGAACAGGGAAAAGGAAAAGGAAACTGAAAAAGCTTCTACTTCAAAATGTGTGAGGGGAAAGTTTGCGAGGGAGAAGGACAAGTACATGTGTCCTGCTATAGAAGAGATATGTAGCTACTCCACATTATATAAGGGTGGATGGGAGTAGTTGAGGGGATAAAAGAAGTTGTGATGGAGAGCCAGAGCCAACTCTCAGGGTACACAAAGGTGAGCATTAGAGAGGATATGGTCAGTGGGCCATGGAATGGAAGGAGAGAGTAACAAATGGTTAGAGATTGTAATGAGTGATGAACAAAAGTGGAGGTGTAGTTGATGAGAAATATCAGTATAGGGAAACCTGAGGTGGGAGAGACAGAAAGGGCTCAGGGAAGATAGATTAGAAAGCAGTGGGATGATGAAGAGTGATAACTGATGTTGCAGAAAGGTGGTCAGCAGTGAAATAGTATGGGTGGCGGAGGAGGGGAAGAGAATAAAAATAAGGGACGAAAATGGTTCCAGAAATGGAGGGGGCAGGTGGAGTATATCCCAATGATGCCCTCAAATGATTACAGCCACCATATGTGTGTGCATGTGTGCGTGTATGTGTTTGTGTGAGCATGTGTGTGTGTGTGTATGTGTGAAATGTATGTGTGCATGGGTGTGTATATGTTTTGTGTGTGTGTGTGTATGTGTGCATGTCTGTGTGTGTATGTTAACTGCCCATAGCAAAGTCTATATATAAGTGACTATAATGGAGACTATTTATGCCTAGCACACTCCACCTTTCCTTCCTCTATTGTCATCTATCATCCTGTTTCCTTCTGCCTGCCATCATTCTCTCATTCTTTTTCTTCCTTATATCCTGGGCCTCGAACCTTATTCTATTTTCTCACATCACCCTATCCTCTTGGTCACCTTGTCTTGAATGCAAATACTTGTCTCATAATAATGACCAATCCTATATTATTCATTCTCCTATCAGTCATTCCCCTATCACACATTTCTCTTATCACTTAGCACAATTAGTCATGCCTATTTAAATCATGTCTTCCACTCTGCTAAGAGGCAGGAGAATAAGTGGACATGTTAGTTGGGAAGGTTCCTTTAGCCATTTTGAGAACCTGGTTATCTATCAAATGCTAGAGCCACAAAACAATAGAAAAAAACACTGTGTAATGCATAAAGATGAGAGTAATCTATATATTGGTAAGGACATGACACTTTTCTACTGCTGGTGCCATGTAAATAAGCTACCACTACCCTCTGTAAGGTGGTTTGTGTTAAGAAGAGCATTCAGTCAGAGAAGCCGAGTCAAAAATGAAACACAAGTATGATGTGGTCTTCTAGCCCATCCAGGTGAGCAGCACTCGTGAACATGTTCTGACTCCAAAAGTAGTGAGCTGTTCAACTGATGATTGCTTGGAAAGCAGTGCTAAAGTTATGATGATGATGTTGAAATAGAAACAGATATATATATATAAAAATATGCACACTCACACGTGTAAGAGAGTGTGTGTGTGTGTGTGTGTGTACATATGTATTTTTCATTAATAATTGGTAGAAGTAACAGAATGACTCAAGGCCTGAGAGATCAATGTATGATCACTTATCAAACCTTAAGTGCTAACATGTGAAATTCTCAGCCCTCAAGACTCACTGTTACTCCTGCTAATAAAAAACATATATACTCATGTCCTGAGTTCTGTTTTTCCTGTTTGCATTGCCAAACCTATAAACATATGTTTGCACTTTATATATATATATGTATATATATATATATATATATATATATATAAAGAAAAATGGAAAATACACACATAGGATAATCAATTTATTTATTAATTATCATAGTCAATTCATATTACCTACACAGCATTTCAGTTTGTGGCTCCATCCAAATTTGCACACCTGCCCCTATTCACCGGATTTAGCACCTGTGGACTTCCATTTCTTCTCCATGATAAAAATGCAGCTCAAAGATTACCATTTTAACACTGTTGTTTAGATCCAGAAGAAATATTTTAGAAGATCCTAGATTCGCTTATGGAAAACGACTTCCAGGCCAGGTTCCAAAAGTGGCAGGGATGCTGGGACCAGTGTATTGCTGTGCAAGGTTACTACTTCATCGAAGATGATTTTAAAACTTAGGTAAATAAGTTAATTAATGCGAGGACCTTTTGATACCACCTTGTATATACATTCCCATACATATACATATGTACACATCTTATTCTCTCTATCTCTCTATCTCTCTCTAGCACACACACACTCTCTAAAACAGAAAAAAATTCCCTCCAATCAACAAACAAAAACCTACACTGAACACGTGCACACATACAGCAAGTATAAATAATAAATGTTTGTTCATCGGGCAAAAAGCACAACACGCCAAAACCATTCATTTAAAACATATATGTCCACAGCAAATATATTCTCAATATCACAGCTGACACCACTCAAAGACGTTCATAAAGAAACTATCCATCTCCCTCACACACACATACAAATATATTTGTATAACCAGCGGCAAAATAAGAAAAAAATACTCATCTCAAAATTCTAAAGAAGTAAAGAGCTCACACACATGCATATACACTCATGCATACACACGTACACACACACACACACACACACACACACACACACACACACACACACACACACACACACAAACATCATTTCTGAAGCAAGAGAAACAAAATTTTATAGAGCAAATTTTATAGAACAAATTCTCAAAATCACTACTGTGAATGAAACGATTTATTAAGGATACAACTACTTTCTATCTTTCACTTGTTTCAGTCAGTTGACTGTGGCCATGCTGGGGCACTACCTGGAATTTTTTTAGTCAAATGAATCAACCCCAGGACTTATTTTTTTAAGCCTGGTACTTACTGCATTGGTCACTTTTTGCCAAACCCTAAGTTATGGGGATGTAAACACACCAACACCGGTTGTCAAGCAATGGTGGGGTCAAAGATAGACACAAAGACACACGGACACATATAATATATACGGTGGGCCTCTTTCAGTTTCCATTTAGCAAGTCAATTCACAATGCTTTGATTGGACTGAGGCTATAGGAGAAGACATCTGACCAAGCTGCCATGCAGTGGGATTGAACCCATACAATCACACCGTCATTACTTTTACAAACAACACACTCATAAGTGGCTTTTCTCAAAAACAACTTTTATTTAAAACCTTAAAAACACACGCGCACATAGAAAAGGAACAAAAATCAACAAAAATGGCTCCCTCACCAACTCAGCAATAAATTCTAAATAAATTTATAAACAGCTTCCTACCTACAATTGCAAGAAATACAAACACCACATCACATCACAAACATAACATAAGCAATCAATAAAGAAGCCAGAAAAACACCAACTGATCAATAAACACAAAATGTCGACCAATGAAGAAGCACAAGCATTAGAAGATATAATTACATACACCAGGATATAAAAACACCACCAACACCAAGATGTAACAGTTCTCACCTGATGAATCCAATGACGTGAAAAGTGAGTTATGAAACAAACTCTCATTTTCAGTGTCAAAAAAGACTGTATCCTCTACATGTATATAGCATGTTCTATATTATTCACCCACTGATGTGGGTGAATATATTCTTAACCCTTTAGCTTTCAGATTATTCCGTCAACATAGTGTTTATTTATTCAAACTGGTTTGAATTAATCATGCATTATCTCACTGCTTATAGGTTTCAATGATGTTATAGTATATTTTTACTATGACATTGAAAAAGTAAGTGTGAGCAGCTGAATTTGATCAGTTTGAACAGAAAACATGTAGGACATTTGGGCCTGACATGACCGGTTAACATACTAAAAGGTTACGATAAACTTTCAGCTACTTGCAAGCGCTTTTAGGCTTCAGTTCTCAACCAAACTGAATGCAGTACACTTATTCACTCATGGCAATGGGTGAATGTATTTCTATGGTTAACCTTTAGTTACCTGTGAGCATTTCTATGCTTTATCACTCATTCATGCTTCAACCAAATTGAATGTTATTTTATTTAGCAATAACGGTCAAGTCCTAAGGTACGTTTTGGGATAAAATTGAAATTTGATTCATTAAAAAAAAGGTTCGGTCAATATTTGTAAGGTCAAAAATGGGAGAGTAAGCAAAAAATTGACTTTGAATCAAAATATCTCAGTTATTTTAAAAGAAAAGTATAGATTTATTGGATTTAAAAGAATGTGCTCATTGAGTAAATTCTTTGGGGGAAAACTGCATTAAAAAGTATTTACTACAAAAAACGTATTGTGGCTTTAAGTGACAAGCAAAATGATAATTAACCCCCTAAATTGATATTGAATTGTAATATCTCAGCTCATATTGAAGAAAACTATACAATAATTGTTTTCAGAGAAAAGAGCTCTATGGAGCGATTCTTAAGGTGAAAACCACATCAAAAAATAATAACTACAAAAGTAGTGTTGATTTTAGTGAAGAAAAAATAGGGATCATTTTAACAAATGAAATATTTTTATATTTTTGTCAGTTTAAGATATTTAGCATTATAAAAGATGGCATCTGATGCTATGGATCATTTGGCTTGGTATACAGAATGCTTAACCAGAGTTTGAGAGGTACAGGGTGTCAATACTCTGTAGTAGGTTGTTGACCACTTTTTTCTAGTTTCTAAGGGGATGTTTAGCCAATCATCTAAGATGTTTACACAGCTATTCTTCATTTGAGATTTACTTCAAATCAAATGGCTCTATGAGAATAATCTTAAGGTAAAAACCTTGTCAAAAAATATTTACTACAAAAAATGTTGTGTAGCTTTATGTGGCAAAAAAGGTGATAATTTAAAGAAATCTAAATATTTTTGTCTCTTCAAGAGAAAAATAATACTATTTAAATGCAAATGTAAGAGTTCATTGCGATAAATATTTTGGGGAAAACCATCTAAAAGTATTAAGTATAAGTTTTCATTTTTTCTGTGATTTTATATTAATTTTTATTATTCTATTTATGTATTAAACTATGTACATATTAAAAACATATTAAAATAAACAAAAAATTTCACTCATTAAAAAAGATTGTTGGTGCCAGATAAAGAATGGGAGATTTGTTGATCTAGAAGTAATTATGTTTTGATTATTATTCATGGACAACTTTCTCTTTGGAATTTTGAAAATCAGATTAAGTTTTCTTTCAAGGCTAAACACACATAACCGCATACACTCTTATTTATAGAGTAGATTTAATTAGAATCTAGCATTATTTTATAATAAAAAGTGTTTAAAATATATTTCTAACAGATATGTTGCTATTTATTCTCTGTAAATTTTAGGTGCAAACTAAATTTCTAAGCTGGAACAAAATCTGTATTTAAAAAATATTTACAATAGCGTCATTTTTTCAACTTTAAAGGTAAATATTAATTATTAAACTAGAAGTCTTGTCTGGAAAAAAGTGTACTAGAATGAAAAACGTGGACACAGAAACCTAGAACCAGCAGTAATTAAGCCTGGAAAAGTACAGGGCAAGAAGAGAAAAATCTTAAAATATTGCTACTGAAGTTAGAATTTGCTAAATAAATTTCTGAAATTGTTCATCAAATAGTGCATGCATTGTGTTGTTTTTATATTTTTTACTTGTTTTTTTTTGGCATTTTCTTTTAATTCAATATTTTTGATTAAATTTTTTTTTGTATTAAGCTAAAACATTTCTGTATTATATTATTTTTCAATTTTATTTTCTTAAAGAAACAAAAGAATTAATCTCTTTAAAGTTCGCATTATCAGATAAAGTATTTTTTATTTACAGTTAGAAAAATATTTAAGAAAATGAAAGCTAATGAAAAATTGAGTGCAAAATGTACAAGTGACTCTCTAGCTTTTAAAAAAAAATTATGGGGATATAATTGTCAATGCTGGTTAAATTGCCATTGTATGGTTTTTTTAAATTTATAAATTTGTAACATCAAATTTTTAATGTATAAACTTGCAAGCAATTAGTCTTTTCACTAAAATTGAAAATAAATAGCTTGCTGAGTATTTTAATTTAAACTTTTAAGTGAAAATAAAAATTATGAAAGAGCATTTATTACTATTTTGATTTTTAAATTCTAACTTCAGCAGCAATATTTTAAATTTTTTTCCTTCTCTGTACTTTTCCAGGCTAAATAACTGCTTGTTCTGTACTTTTCCAGGTTCAATACTTAAGAATATTTTTGGATTCTGCACCTGCATTTTTCATTCTAGTATGTATATCTTGTTTCAGTTGTTAGACTGTGGCCATGCTGGAGCACTGCTTTGAAGAATTTTTAATCAGATGAACCGACCCTAGTGCTTATTTTTTATTTTAAGCCTGATACTTATTCTATTTGTCTCTTTTCCTGAACTGCTAAGTTAAGGGAACATAAACATATCAGCACTAGTTGTCAAGCAGTGGTGGGGAACAAACAAAGGTACAAACACACACACACACACATATATATATATATATATATATATATATATATATATATATATATACACACACACAC
>NC_069008.1:11014589-11017274 GCF_001194135.2 Octopus bimaculoides | reverse complement strand
ATATATATATATATATATATATATATATATATATATACACACACACACACACACACACACACACACACACACACACACACACACATCAGCATCAGCATCATTTAATGCTAGTTTTCCATGCCAGCATGGGTTAGATGGTTTGACTGGAGCTAGTAAGCCAGAGAGCTACACCAGGTTCTAGTCATCTATTTTGGCTTGGTTTCTATGGCTGGATGCTCTTCTTAACACCAGCCATTTTACAGCGCTGTTGGGGGTCTTTTGCCTGCCACCAGCAAAGGTGCCCTTTTATGTGTTACCAGCATGGATGCCTTTCACATGTCACTGGCACAGATGTCTTCTACATGTTTCCAGTACTGGTGCCTTTTATGTGTCACCAGCATAACATGTCATCTGAAGCATAGCAAATCACCAGAAGTCTTGGTTACTTGTCATCACCTCTTTGATACACAATAACTGAAGATCATATTTCATCACCTCATCCCACATTTTCTTGGCTCTACCCCTTCTGCATGTACTCTCCACTATTAGAGTTCAGCACTTCTTTACATAGCTCTCTTCATCCATACATATCGTTTGGCCATACCAGTGCAGTCTTCTCTCTTGCACACTACATTTAATGCCTCTTAGACCCAATTTTTCTCTTAAACTCACTTACACTCTGTTATACTTGCACACTGACATTGCACATCCATCAGAGTATGCTAGCTCTGTTTCTTTCAAGCTTTCACATGTTCTCTTCTATCACATTCCCTGTTTCACTACCATGGCTGTTAACACACAGGCATCATACAATCTGCTTTTTATTCTGAAGGAGAGGCTCTTTGTTACCAAAAAGGTAGTAGCTCTCTGAACTTTACCCAGCCCATTCCTGTTCTAGCAACTACACTTTCAAAACTTCCTCCACTACTGTAAACTTGCTCACTTAAATAATGGAAGCTATCTACTACCTCTAAGGATCTCCACAAACATTTAAGGAAGTTTATTCTCTCTACATTCTTAATGTTTATTGCACCTGCATATCTGTCACACACAAAACTAATTTCTCTGCTAACCTTCCTGTAATAATACAGCACTTCTTACATGTCCATAGCTTACACTGGGTACACCATATGTCGTTTCTACCAACACATTTCCTACATATTAAGTAGGGCCATTTTCCGGAAGGGATGTGTGATTTGTCTGTTTTCCTACTTACTAGGACTTTGACATTCACTAAATTAACTCCAAGGCTCTTTGATTCCATATATTGCTTTCATGCCTGAAACTTCCTCTCTAGTTCAGGTAGTGATGCAACTATATGAACAAGGTCATCAGCATAGAGGAGCTCCTAAGGGATGCCAGTCTTAAATTCTGTTATGGTCTGGAAGGCTATGATAAATAAGAGGGGACTGAGAACTGATTTATGGTGAACTACTACCTGTACTCTGAGTTCATTGCTATAGTCGTTGCTGACTTTCACCTTCCTGACAGCATCCCTGTACATGGCCTGTACAGCTTTTGCCAACTTCTCATCTATCCCTAGCTTCCACTAGATAAGGGAGCAGGGTACCCTGTCAAAGGCTTTTTTATGTCAACAAAAGCCTAGTACAGAGGTTTAGTTTTGACTAGATACTTCTACAGTTCCTTACCAGGAATATAGCATCAGTAGTGCTTCTCCCTGACACAAAACCAAACTGCATCTCATCTAGACTAACTCTCATACTAATTAGTTGAGTTATGACCTTGTCTGTAATTTTCATCTCTGAGTCTAGTAACTTGATACCTCTGCATTTAGTTCTGTCTAAGGCGTTACCTTTACCTTTCTCGTAGTTAACCATAATGCTTCTACACCAGTCATTGGGTATGACTCTCTCATGGACAACCTGATCAATTATACAGACGTCTAGACTATATCCCACTTTGCCAGATATTTTGAGGATATCATTGGTGACTTTTGGTGGGCCAGTGTCTTTCCCTATCTTCATATCCATAGTAGTTTTATCTACTAAGCTACTGTCTATTCAGATAGCTGGTCCCTCCCATGTGTTCTCTATATTTTAGCACCCTTTTATAGTGGCACTTCCAAGCCTCTTTTTTGCAGAGTCACTAACTGCAAGTGAACCATTATCCATGTGAATGCACTTCTCTCCTACATCACTACTTTCTCTGACACAGTCTTGCAAACCAAAACACCTTGAGCTGCTGGTACTCGTGCCACCAAACATTGGCAAACTTCTTCCTTTCTGCTTCACTCCTGACTACGTATACCTGGCTTCTAGTGTCCCTTCTAGCTACTTAATATAGTTCTTTGTTGCCACCACCTTTCCAAGCCTATGTCTTTTCTCAAATGCTCCTGTCAGTTACACTCTTCCACCACGTCACCTTAGGTCAGATTGAAACAGATTGTACCAGCTATAAATTTGATCTGTGGCTCGCAGTAAGTTGTCTCATAGGAACTTCCAGATATCCTCTATGTTACATGTCTGTAATTTCTCCTCCTCCTCCTTAAATGCTTCAGTTAGGACGTTTCTAAATCTCTGACTATTCAAAGGAATCTTAAGCTCCCAAATCCTTCTTTTCCAGACTGGCCTGCTTCTTGGAATATATATAAATGTGCATATATACATATGTATATATATTCCAAAATGTAACTACACATGGACTGTTGTCGATTGTTTTTTCATCCTTCCTGTTCTTTTGGACTTT
>NC_069008.1:11012014-11013977 GCF_001194135.2 Octopus bimaculoides | reverse complement strand
ATATATATATATATATACATATCATCATCATCATCATTATCATCATCGTTTAACGTCCGTTTTCCACGCTGGCATGGGTTGGACAGTTTAGCTGAGGTCTGGCAAGCCAGTGAGCTGCACCAGGCTCCAATCTGATCTGGCAATGTTTCTACAGCTGGATACCCTTCCTAATGCCAACCACTCCAAGTGTGTAGTGGTTAGTTTTTACGTGCCACTGGCACAGGAGCCAGTCAGGTGGACCTGGGATCAACCACATTCAGATTGTGCTTTTTACATGCCACTGGAATGGGAGCCAGTCAGGAGGCACGGACCACAGCTACAATTTTGGTTTTACTTGACTGAACAGGCCTTCTCAAGCATATCATATTGCATCAGGGGTACTCTTAAATTGGCCAGATGTGCAGCACTGGCATTGGCCATTGTTGCAATCTCAGGTTAGTTGCTGGGTCTTCTCAATAATAGCATATCTCCAAAGGTCTTGGTCCCCTATCATTGCCTTTATGCAGCCCAATATTCAAAGGTCATGCTTCACCACCTCATCCCATGTCTTCCTAGAACTACCCCTTCTACAGGTTCCTTCCACAGTTAGAGAGTGACACTTCCTCACACAGCTGTCCTCATCCATACACAACACATGACCATACCAGTGCCGTCGTCTCTTGCACACCACATTTGGTGCTTCTTATGTCCAACTTTTCTCTCAGGTGCTTACACTCCGTCATGTATGCACACTGACATTACACATCCAGTGGATCATACTAGCTTCATTTCTTTTAAGCCTACGCTTGACCTCAGCAGTCATGGCCTATGTTACACTACCATGAAACATGGCAGTTCACACACATGCATCATACAGTCTACCTTTCATCCTTAGTTGCCAGCA
Source organism: Octopus bimaculoides (assembly GCF_001194135.2). Classification (NCBI taxonomy): domain Eukaryota; kingdom Metazoa; phylum Mollusca; class Cephalopoda; order Octopoda; family Octopodidae; genus Octopus; species Octopus bimaculoides. Next base: position 11,013,094 of record NC_069008.1, on the reverse strand, counting down.
GAGGTAAGAGCTCACTGAACTTTGTGCAGGCTATTCTTATTCTCGCCACTACACCCTCAGAGCAACCACCCTCATTACAATAACCAGTAAAATTAATTACCCGATCATCGACAGGTTTTACTGCTAGTGTACTCTTTTACTCTTTTACTTGTTTCAGTCATTTGACTGCGGCCATGCTGGAGCACCGCCTTTAGTCGAGCAAATCGACCCCAGGACTTATTCTTTGGAAGCCTAGTACTTATTCTATTGGTCTCTTTTGCCGAACTGCTAAGTTACGGGGATGTAAATACACCAGCATCGGTTGTCAAGCGATGTTGAGATGTTGGGGGACAAACACAGACATATACACATGTGTATATATATATATATATATATACGACAGGCTTCTTTCAGTTTCCGTCTACTAAATCCACTCACAAGGCTTTGGTCGGCTCGAGGCTATAGAAAAAGACACTCGCCTAAGATGCCATGCTGTGGGAATGAACCTGGAACCATGTGGTTGGTAGGCAAGCTACTTACCACACAGCCACTTATACACACACACACACACACACACACACACACACACACACACACACACACACACATACATGTGCATTTATATTTAAAATTGTTCATCTGCCTTTACTCCTTTCTGGTTGTAGAATGCATATGCAAAAGACAAAAGGCTCCAGCCAGAGCCATATATTGGATCACAGAATTAGACCAATGTAATCAGATCACTTTCTTCCATTTTTCTGAATAGATGGAAACTAAATTTCATTAAGAGAATATTAATGAAAGCATGACTTTTGTTTTAAACTACATATTTATGAAGATGCCAGTAAGAATAAAAGCAAATAAAGAAAGAAATTGTCTGATTCTTAATTTTCATAATGGTTTATTTATTTATTTTCTTCCTATTTTTCAATATTAGAAACAAAAGCCAATTTCAATATTTTGATTACTTAAATGTTCAAACACACACCCATGCGCATGCACACATGCATGCACATACATGTATGCACATGCACACACACACACATGTATGTATGTATGTATGAGAGAATATTCCAACATAGATATACATACATACATATA
>NC_069008.1:11004855-11011395 GCF_001194135.2 Octopus bimaculoides | reverse complement strand
TTATTATTTTTCTGTAATAATGCCCTTTATATAAATATAAACGAATAATTATATTCTTGGGAATAGAAATTTCCCTTATGAATTTTTTTACACACTGGCTTCTTGATAAAATTCTTGTAAAAGAGTTTTATCCTTTTTTGAATTTATTTATCATATATATATATATATATATATATATATATATATACACACACACACATACATACACACCAACATTAGTTATCAAGCAGTGGTGGGGGACAAACCAATCACAAAGACACCCATACATATATACATTTATATATACTACAGGCTTGTTTTAGTTTCTGTTTACCAAACAAATCCATTCACAGGGTTTTGGTCAGCCTGAGGCTATAGTAAAAGACACTAGCTCCAAGATGACATGCAGTGGGACTGAACCTAGAATCATGTGATTGAGAAGCAAACCTCTTACCATACAGCCATGCCTGCACCTATGTATACATACACACATATGTATACACATACATACACACACATATACATTTATAGTCATTAGAAAAGTGCTCCCACATGGCTAAGAGTTGTTTTGACTCTTATTTCTAGCAATGCTGGTGTTGGCTAACACCCTCAGTCACTTTAATGATGACTATACTTCTGTCTTTCAGTTGTAAATTGTGAATAGCCACCTTAGTAACACTGGTCAACAAAATGAAACTTTTTTTAATCCTCAGAGTTGCTGATTGACTTTTCTGCGTTAATTTTTGATGCTGATTACGAATCTGAAGTCTGGTTTCCTCTATCAGGTCACATTTTCATGTTAATGATACCTGCTGTTTTAACTTATAGGATACGTAAAGCATGTCTATATAAAGTATATTGAATACAAGATAACAATAATTTCATGGCTTTTTACTGTACAAAATTAAAATTATTGTGTACAAATAAGTTAGAATACACTCGAATGCATAGCAACTTAAAATCTTTGGGATTTGGACTTTCTATGGTGTTTTGTCTCAGATTCATCCCTGTATAACATCCAACAGTAGTCAGCTAAGATTCCTGCATTCCAAAATCCTTGATATCGTTGTTCCATCGATGCAATATCTTGATGAAAGCATTCCCCTTGCTCCAAGGTTCTCCGCAAAAAAGTCCAGATGTGAATCAAGGAAATGGACTTTAAGTGACATCCAACAGCCCATTATTTGCATTTATAATAAAATAAATATATACAAATTATAAAAATGATAAAAAATGATTATACAGTACTGTTTCCACTTTGCAGATTTTCACCTATCGCAGTGGGGTTCAGAATGTAACACCCACGATAGTCAAGGGATTACTTTATATATACTTTATTAATATTTAGCAGAAGTAATGGAGTGACTCAAGGTCTGAAAGTTTCAGGCGTTGGCACTTATCAAACTTATTATAGAGAGGACAAACAAAGGGATTAAGTCAATTACATCAACCCTAGTGCATAATTGGTACTTATTTAATCAACCTCGAAAGGATAAAAGGCAAAGTTGACCTCTGCGGAATTTGAACTCAGAACATAACAGCAGATAAAATACCTTTAAGCATTTCATCTAACATGCTAAGGTTTCTGCCAGCTCGCTGTCTGCTAAATATTAGTGAAAAAATATACACATATTCATTTTTTGAGATCTATTTTTCCTGTTTGCACCAACCCACCTATACATCATCATCATCATCATCATCGTTTAACGTCCGCTTTCCATGCTAGCATGGGTTGGACGATTTGACTGAGGACTGGCAAGCAAGAAGGCTGCACCAGGCTCCAATCTGATCTGGCAGAGTTTCTACTGCTGGATGCTCTTCCTAATGCCAACCACTCCGAGAGTGCAGTGGGTGCTTTTACATGCCACCGGCATGAGGGCCAGACACACAGTACTGGCAATGGCCACACTCAAAAAGGTGTTTTTACGTGCCACCTGCATGGGAGCCAGTCCAGCGGCACTGGCAACGACCTTGCTCGAATGATTTTCTAACGTGCCACCAGCACAAGTGCTAGAAGGCAACGCTGGTACTGATTACACTCTAATGGTGCTATTTACGGGCCACCGGCACAGAAGCCAGGCAGCTATATAAATGTATCTTTAATATCAATTCTAATTTCTATTTTAAGCCCCCACCCATTTTGACTTCTGCAAATAATTCTTTTCAATTATTCGCAATTCATGTTTCTGGACATAGTCTATTTTATTCTGTTCTTTTGTTTACTTGCTTTTATACAAAATTTCATTTATATTTATTTCTCTGCTACAGTTGACCCCTACTAGCAGCCAATTATACACATTATTATTTTGAAATTAGTCACCCAATCAGGCTGAAATGCTTATTCATTGAAATGTATCCACTAAAGACTATATTATATCATATATACTCATGTAATCTAATTATTCTGCATTGTCACAAATGCCTGATGAATGGTCATATGAGACTTTGAGTAACAGTTTGTGAAGATTTTGCTGACCTTAATAAAATAGTACATATAGGCAAAAAGATGGCCAGAGAGTAAGAAGTTTGTGTTTCAGCCACATGGTTCTGGGTTCAGTCTCATTGTGTGGCACCTGGCCAAGTGTCTTCTACTATAGCCTTGGGCTGATCAAAGCCTTGTGAGCAGATTTGGCAGAAGCGAGCTGAAAGAAGTTCTTCGTATATATTTCTATGTGTGCGTGTCTTTTTGTCTGTGTTTGTCTTCCGCCACAGCTTTGCAACCAATGTTGGTGTGTTTACATCCCTGTAACTTAGTGGTTCAGCAAAAGAGATCAAAATAACAAGTACCAGACTTTAAAAAATAAAGTGCTGGGGTCATTTCATTCACCTAAAAAAAATTCTTCAAGGTGGTGCCCCAGCGTGGCCGCAGTCAAATCTTTATAAATGTAAAGGATAAAAGATAAGATATATATTTATAGATACAACGAAAGAAAGTGAGCAAGAAAAGAGGTGAGTGCATAGATGTGGGTATCTGATGACATCTGTTCATTAGTGCATATGCATGTGTTTCCTAAGGTGTGTGTAGGTGTGGGATCAGGTGCATATCAGCCATGTCTCAGTACTTACATGTGCGAATACGTGGGTGTATGTGTCAGCTGTGTATATCAGCTGCATGTGTATTTGTTGTATGTGTGTGTGTGTCTGCATGTAAATACGTGTGCATCAGTGCCTGCTGTATACATGTGTATGTGCATATGTGTTTTGGATGGATGTATGGGTGCGTGTGTGTGTGTATGAATGATTGATGAACATGAGTAGGGACAGTTCAGTATTTGTGTGTGTAATGTGAGTGGATGTGAGTGTATTTGTCTGGAAGAACATATATTTGCATGCATGCATGTGATTTTATCTGGTGGATATGTGTACGTATACGTATGAATACTTTTGGTGATTTATGTATGCGAGCATGGCAAATGCATGCTAGTGTGGTTGCTACACTATTGTGGGAGTGGGGGGGGGGCCAGATTTGGCATTGGATTGAGGTTTGGTGGTGTCAGAGGAAGAAAGTAAGAGAAAGAAAGCAAACATACATTGATGTATTTGTGTTTGTTTGTACACACACTCACACCTATGGAGATGAACATAGGGGGTAACACGGGATGCATAAGGTTTGAAGATCAGTGTGTGGTTTGTGTAAGCATTGATGGTTAGGAATCCTGTCCTTGGTTATGGGGCAGCCAGTCCTGAGGTGCAGCCAATGTTAGGCTGGTATATCTGGGTTGTTGGTGACCAAGGGTTTGAAGTTCTGATGGCAGCAAGTTCATATTTTTTTTTGAGATATACTGCAGGTTGGTGGCAAATATGCAGTCTTTTTTGCGGAAACAGAGCTGGCAATTGTGGGTGCTGGGTGAGTAAGATGGGGATCATGTCAGTGATGGTCCATTTATGTTGGGGGTTTCATTCCAGAAGTCACTATGTCTCTAGAGGAAATGAGACAGAGTAAAAGAATAAAGAGTATATATATATATATATATATATATATATATATATATATATATATATATATATATATATATATATATCTGAGTGGTTGGCGTTAGGAAGGGCATCCAGCTGTAGAAACTCTGCCAAATCAGACTGGAGCCTGGTGTTGCCATCCGGTTTCACCAGTCCTCAGTCAAATCGTCCAACCCATGCTAGCATGGAAAGCGGACGTTAAACGATGATGATGATGATGATGATGATGATGATGATATATATATATATATATTACATTTTGAATAAATAGAGGTCTAATGTAAACATTATTGATCATACATACATAACGTATGGTTTGTTTACATGTCATTTTGCTGCAGTATAGCATCCTGGAAAAGTTCCATTACATGAAGCCGAGTGTTAAAGAACACTGGATGTCTCAGAGCAAATGAGACAACTTGCTCTGAGGTGAATGAGAATGATAATATTGATACTTTGCTATTATATTATCGCAGCTCTTTGGTATAATGTATTCAACACACCACAAAACAAAATGAATTACTGGTATGAAACATATATGCAAATAGTGTGAAGGCTATTTGCTGAAGTACTGTGGATCAGCATATGTGAAACAAAATTAAATTCAAAATTAAAAGCAATTCTGACAATGAAAACATTACTGGTTGCACACATATAGTACATGTGCTTTGTTTATATACCAATTTGCAAATTCACATATAAACAAAAGGATTCAATTTGTTTTGAAATGAATCAAGTAAACAGTACTGAAGAGCCATAACAATAGTGAAATATCAATATCTATCATTCTCATTCACCTCAAGCAAAATTGTCTCACCTGTCCCGAACATTCAGTGTTCTTTAACACACAGCATCATGTACGGAGCTTTCCCAAGATGTTTTCTGAATCAACCAAATTGTATAATGATGGAATTAAGTTTCTGGCACAATGATGGCAAGAAACAATAGAATATAATAGGATATATCTTGATGAACAAATACTTTTTGTATGTAATAATCATGTATATATATATATACATGATTGAGTGGACAGTTGAAAGAAAAAGATACTCAACATATTTAGCAGGGGATTAAGGGATACATGTATGATTTAAAACATGTTGATTCAGCTCCATGCAACTTACTCAGGCTTCTAACAGAAACCCATCACTTCCAGGCTTTGATTAACTGAATAGAAAAACAAAGGAAGTCCAAGATGGCTACAAGAAAATAGGCTGCTATTGGTTAAGGCAGGTCACATGGTGTTGCCAGAGTAAGATTGGCGTGTCTCCATTTGGTAATCTAAGCCTGAAAGAGACAGACTTCTCTGAGAGGCCTGTGAAACTTTAAGTCACATGAAGCACAATACAACTGTTTTAAATAATGTATTATAAATATGCATATATATAATATTTATGTACATATAGGACTGGCCAAAAATCACCTGACAATAAATCAAAACTATTGGGTTGTCTGGAAATTTCGTGCCAATTTTTAAAGGAAAGAAAAAGGTCAATAAATACTTGCCATTACATTTTATTCAACCAAATATGAACCATTTTGTTGCACAATGCATCTCCATCTTTCCTTTAACTTAAAAATACCCTCTTCCCAGAATTGAGGTGGTTTCATGACAAATAATTCATCAAAGTATCTTTTTACATCATCCAAGGAATTGAAATTTTTACCATTAAGACTATTCTGCAGAGACATGAATAAGTGGAAATCGAAAGGAGCAATATCTGGTGAATATGGAGGGTGGGGTAACACATCCCAGCCAAGCTGCAGCAATTTTTGTCTGATTCCCAAAGAAACGTGCAGTCTTGCATTATCATGTTGGAAAACAATAGCCTTCTTGTTGGCCAATTCTGGATGTTTCTCTTGAATTGCTGCTTTTAACTCGTCCAGTTGTGTGCAGTATTTCGCAGAATTAATTGTCTGGTTACTTGGGAGAAGCTCATAGTACAGAATTCCTTTCCAATCCCACCAGACACAAAGCAAGACTTTTTTTAGGGTGAAGACTCGCTTTTGGGGTGGCTAAGGGTGGCTCATGTCACTTACTCCAGGATCGCTTTCTCTGAACATTTCGGTAGTGTTATGTCTCAAGCTACTGCTATCTAGCACCTTCAGATGATCTCTACTCAACCACTACTTGACGGCTACTCAACTCCCTACTACGGCTAGATTACCTCTATTTATATGTCTTGGGCGATCCTACTTCTTCGCTTGGGGGTGTCGACACAACAGGTAGATAATCCATTTCTCATCACCTGTCACAATTTGCTTTAAAAAGGCACATTTCCATTCCATTTATAGCGCGAATCACAGATAGAAGTGCAATCCAAAAGGTTCTTCTCACTCAACTCATGTGGTACCCAAGCATTGTAGTGATTTGTGTACCCAAGCTTTGCCAGGTGTTCATGAATGATAGATTTTGATAGGTTGAAGCTTTCTGCCAATTCTCGGGTTGTGCAATGTGGGTTATTCTCAATTAATGACTTGATTTTAACATCATCTGTAGTGGATGGTCTGCCTGATCGCTCTTTATCAATAAGGCTACAATCTCCAGCTCAGAACCTTGCAAACCACTTCCGTACAGTTCCTTTGTATATATATATATATATA
>NC_069008.1:11001032-11004555 GCF_001194135.2 Octopus bimaculoides | reverse complement strand
TATATATATATATATATATATATATATATATATATATACCTTGAGCAATGTCTTTTACTATAGTCCTGGGCCAACCAAAGCCTTGTGATTTGGTAGACGGAAACTGAAAGAAGCTTGTCATATATATATATGTGTGTATGTATGTATGTATGTATGTATTTGTATTTTTGTGTTTGTCCCCACCCCCCCACCATCGCCTGACAACCGATGTTGGTGTGTTTATGTCTCCGTAACTGCTAAGTTTGGCAAAAGGACCCAATAGAATAAGTACTAGCTTACTGGGATTGATTTGTCAAATGACTGAAACAAGTAAAAGAATAACAGTTTTTTGTTTATCAATGGTATAAACGTAAAAAATGTTAAATTGCAAAAGTAGAAAACATGTTTGAATGATTTAATGTTCACAAAATTCAATGATATCAAAGATGGTTGATGAAGAATATAAAAAATGTGGATCACCAAAAGTTCAGTCATGCTGGTTTAAAGGAGAGAAAAAAGGGAGAAAAAGAAAGTAAAGAAAAGCAGTTTTGTTACAGTTTCTGTGGTTCTTCTTTTTTTCCAACACACGAAAGGGTTTCTTGCTTGTAATAAGTGTTTTGGAATCAATATATATTAAAAGCACGGGCAAGGCTGTATGGTCAGAAGTTTGTTGCTTCCCAATGTGATGTCACTCATGCACACACTTCTCACTTTATGTTGGCATTCAATATTAAAGTTTTCTGATAAATAAGTTTACTAAAGACAAAGCAGAAATCATTCTGTCCTCGTTAATTAATTAATCAATCAATCACCACAGCATATTTGAATAATTTGAAATGTAATGTAAGATCTATCATTTTCTGCTGTGAAAAGTAAGCATGCTTGTATAATGAGGTCTTATGTGCCTCTCAGCAGAAAATGTTGAATTTGGCCCCTGCCTTTATGCAAATTCATGTGTAAATGAGTGTGAGTGCATGTAAGAGTAACTTGGTCAATGTATGTATGTGATGGTGACCCTGTGCATGTCTTTGCTTCATATTATTATTTATATCTGAATTAAATGCTGGAATGAGAACATCTTTTTGATTTTGCAAGTCGTATATATTTACAGTTTTCTCTTAGAGGCCTGTGAAAATTTAAGTCACATGGAACACAATCAAACTGTTTTGAGTAATAAATATATAAGGAAAGAAGGGGTGTATTTTCACACAGGAAAAAATATAGAATTTGTTGAAAATATGCCTGAATTTGAAAAACTTGTAATTGTTTTTAATATATCAAACTAGTTTCAACAATGCTTTATTTATCAATGATATAACCATATGGGATTTAAAAAATTTTAAATTGCAAAGTAGAAAACATATTTGAATGATTAAATGTTCACAAAAGTCAATAATATCAAAAATGATTGGCAAAGAATATAAAAAATGTGGATCACCAAAAGTTCGGTCATGCTGGTTTAAGAGGGAGAAAAAAGGGAAAAGAAGAAAGTAAAGAAAAGGGGTTTTGTTACAGTTTCTGTGGTTCTTTTTTCCATCATGTGCAGGGTTTTTGTGGAATCAATGTCTTTATAAATTTTTCTGTGAATGGATCTAATTTTTGATTCATTATAATTCTGATGATGTTTTTTTTTCTCTGGGGGTCATAAAAATGAGGTGGGTTTAGGGAGTAGTCTACATTCTCCCATCATAAAATGAAATCCTGAGTAGAGACAAAGGGTCTGGAATCCCTGCCTATGAAGCTGTTTTCACAGACAATGAGCAACTTGAAGTGAAAGAGAAAATACCAATAAAGCTAAGGTATAGATGAATTGGATGACACTGTTCAAAATGCACTACAGGAAATACATGTTGACCATTTTGAAGGAAAAGGGGTCTGATCACATTCACATTGATGAGAATCATGTTGAAAACACCATGAGTCTCTTCATAGATCAGGCTGAAGATGCACTTGATGCCACCATGACAAATCAAGCATTAGATGGACAGCTTGGGGATGCCTTGGAGGCTGTTATGTGGAACCTTGAAATCCTTTACTGCATCTAGATATGATGATCAAGAGAAAAGTGATAGAGAAACAAACACAAGTCACAGGTGTGGTTGTGTGGTAAGGAGCTTGCTTCTCAACTACATGGCTCCCAACTCAGTTCCACTGCATGGCCCCTTGGGCAAGTGTGTATTCTATTACAGCCTCAGGCCAACCAAAGCATTGTGAATAGATTTCATAGATAAAAACACACACACACACATATAAATATTGGGTCATCCCATAAATGATGCGGTTTTTTCAATTGCATTAATTAAGAGTTGAAGTGGGGTGGGATAAACTACTTGCATGAACTTGCTATAAAAGCAGGTAATAATTTTACCTAGTCCTTATTCTTAGTGAAAGTTTTGAAGAGTGCAATTCAATTTTAAAAGTTATTTTATCAAAGCTATAATGGAAATGACAAAGGAGCATATTTGGCGTATTTTGCTTTATGAGTTCAATAAAGGCGCCAAAGCAATGGAAAGTGCAAGGAATATTAATGCAGTATATGGGTATCGGTCAATAAACGTAAGTCAGTGTCACAGTGATTCCAGAAATTCCAAGCCAGAAACTACAGCCTAGAAGATGTGCCTCATCCTGGAATATCTGTAGAGCTCAATGAGGACATCCTGCAAACCCTGGTAGAACAAAATCCCATCATAACTGTTGAGGAACTAGCAGAGAAGCATGGATTTGGTCATTCAACAGTTCATCGATACCTGTGTGTCATCAGAAAAGTCAGAAAATTGGGCCAATGAGTTCACAAACTTTTCGAGTTTAATCATGCACAGAAAGTGAACATGTGCTCTTCTTTGCTGTCACATCTCATGAAAGAACCTTTTTTGGACTGAACATTGACTGGTGATGAGAAATGGATCCTCTGTATAAATGTCAAGCACTGAAGACAGTGGGTAGGAAAAAGAGAAACACTGGCACTCCAGACGTCTTCACCCACGTAAGATGTTGTTATCTGTTTGGTGGGATGTGTAAAGTTTGGTCCACTTTGAACTTTTAAACCCAAACCAAATGATAACAAAGGCAATCTACTGCTAGCAGCTTGAGCGGTTTAAGTCAGTGCTAGAAGAAAAATGACCATCTTTGGTTTCAAGATGAAAGGTGTTCTTCCATCAGGATAATTCTCAACCACATACAACGAGGATGACATTCCAAAGGCGGGAGCAGTTTGAATGGGAACACGATGCTCCACCCACCATACTCACCAGACATTGTCCCATCTGATTATCATTTATTCCACAGTCTTCTAAATCATTTGAATATTAAAAATATGAATTCTGTAGATGAAGTCAGAACAGTACTGGAGGAGTATTTTTATCATGGACAAGTGAATTTTGGAAGAGGGGCCTTACAAGTCTACCAGATAAATGGAAGAGCATTGTAGGAAATGAAAGAGAGTACAGTTTAGATTTTAAAAGAACTTTGTTTATCTTAATTTTGAAAAAAATAAAAGTATAAAAAAAACACATTGTTTCTGGGATGACTCAATATGTATATCTAT
>NC_069008.1:10998945-11000736 GCF_001194135.2 Octopus bimaculoides | reverse complement strand
TCTAGCATGGCCTGAGTCTGATAACTGAAACAAGTAAAAAATAAAAAAGGTAAAGAAGAATAATCCAGTTCCATCAATTTATCACATTTTAATAAACTTCTATATTTTAAAAAAATTATTTTTTAGTAAATTGTAATTTTGGATAATTAATTACACTAGAAGTAATTTATTTTGGTACAGAAAAAGAAATTTAGTTTAGACAAAATTATTTTTGGTTATTTTTGGGGTGATCTGAGCATAAAAAAGCCATCGAACACTTGAAATGAATTCAAATTAATTTTTTTAGATTCATCTCTTACTTGTTTCAGTCATTAGACTGTGGCCATGCTGGGGCACCACCTTCAACAATTTTTAGTTGAATGAATCGACCCCAGTACGTCTTTTTAAGCCTGGTACTTATTCTATCAATCTCTTTTGCTGAATCGCTAAGTTACAGGGACTTAAACAAACCAACACCAGTTGTCAAGCAGTTGTGAGGGACAAACACAGACACAAAGACACACAAACACATGCACACATACACACACACACATACACACCAGGCTTCTTCCAGTTTCCACCTCTCAAATCCATTCACAAGGCTTTGATCAGTTCAAGGTTATAGTAGAAGACATTTATCCATGGTATGAGGTAGTGGGACTGAACTCAGAACCATGTGATTCAGAAGCAAGCTTCTTACAATACAGCCATACCTGCACTTTTGGAATATCTCAGTCAAACCGTCCAACCCATACCAGTATGGAAAGCAGACGTTAAATGATGATGATGATGATGATGACTTAATGCCTACAAACCAAATAACCTTAACCCTCTTTCTCACAAAAAAAGGCAGTGAGTGATAACACACTGTTTCCATTTACATCACTGCTAAAAAAAAAAATAATAAAATTTGTGAATCACTGTTTTTCTATATTAACAGAGGCTAAATTTGTTTGCTCAGACAAATTGCGGATACTTGCTACAGAAAAGGTTCAAAGAAGTAGAGATCTAGGCACGGGCAGGTCTGTGGGGTAAGAAGCTTCCTTCTCAACCACATGGTGACCAAACTCTTGTGGATGTATTTTGAAGATGGAAGCTGAAAAAAGCCTGTCATATATATATGTGTGTGTGTGTGTGTGTGTGTGTGTGTGTGTGTGTGTGTGTGTGTGTGTGTGTGTGTGTGTGTGACTTTGTGTCTGCATTTATCTTCTCACTGTTGATTTATGACTGGGGCTGGTGTGTTTACATCACCATGACTTAGTGGTTTGGGAAAAGAGACTTACAGAATAGGTGTCACGCTTAAAAAATAAGTCCTAGGGTCGATACATTCAACTAAAAATTCTCCAAGATGGTGCCCCAGCATGGCCACAGTTAAATGACTGAAACAAAATATATAAGATTTAACTATACCCATTGTTACTGTTGGAAGACATTCACCTGCTTCTGAGCTTTTTAGCACTGGATTATCTTCTTTATCTTTTACTTGTTTCAGTCACTAGACTGTGGATATTCTGGGGCACTGCTTTGAAGAATTTTTTTAGTTGAATCAATAGAACCCAGGACATTTTTTTAAAGCCTGGTACTTATTTTATCAGTCTCGTTTGCTGAGCCACTAAGTTATGAGGCGGTAAACCTACCAACATCAACTGTCAAGCAGTGGTGGGGGGACAAACACAGACATAAAAACACAAACACATGTGCACGCACACACATATATCTATCTATCTATCTATCTATCTATCTCTCTCTCTCTCTCTCTCTCTCTCTCTCTCTCTCTATATATATATATATATATATATATATATATATATA
>NC_069008.1:10997270-10998653 GCF_001194135.2 Octopus bimaculoides | reverse complement strand
ACTACTGATTCCAAAGTACAAATTTTTTCTCTAACGGATGGCAATATTTAGAGAAAAAATTTGTAGTTTGGAATCAGTAGTTCTTTGACTGCTATTTCTAAATTCTCAGTATGTTGGAGAAGCAACTCATGCTAATCCCTGTATATTTATGATTATATATATATATATATATACAACAAGCTTCTTTCAGTTTCTGTTAACCAAATCCATTCACATAATACCTGAGGCTATACCAGAAGATATTTGCCCAAGGTACCATGCAGCAGGACTGAATCCGGAATCATGTGGTTAGGAAGCAAGCTTCTTACCACACAACCATGCCTACAGCTTCAGTTTCCTTTTGCATCACTCTTCTCTTGATCTACATGAGATGCTCTATATCCCAAGAAGAATACAACTATGCTATACGAACTCATGACGAATACAATAAATCTGTGGCTTTGTACAGTATATACACTTTAAATGAGATAAACAGAAAGTTTTTTTCACATAGCACTGCTTCTGCCACTAATACAAATTTTTACCGAACTTGCCAGTTACTTGCAACACCAGTGAATTGTTAATCACTGTTTTCCCATATCATTAGAGTCTAAATTTACCTCAGTATGTAGCTGTTTGTGGATACTTGCTACTGAAGGCACTCAAAGAAGCAGAAATTTAGATTTTGCAATTCCACTGCCAGTCAAAGATTCTTTCTGTCTGCTACTGATATACTTCTATGCTTTTTTAGCACTATATAGGTACTGTATATAGTTATTGTATAGCATACTGATATGCTTTTTAGCACTATATGGTTGCACTATATACATGCAGACATGGTTGTGTGGTAAGATGCTTGCTTCCCAACACCATGGTTTCAGGCTGAGTCTCACTGTGTGACACCTTTAGTAAGTGTCTTTTTCTATTGCTTCAGCCTTATGAGTGGATTTGGCAGACGGAAACTGAAAGAAACCTGTAGTATACATGCATATGTGTGTGTATGTGTGTGTGTGACTTTGTGTCTGTGTTTGTCCCCCACCACTGCTTGGTAACTGGTGTTACTGTGTTTACATCCCCACAACCTAGTGGTTTAGCAAAAAAAAAAAACCGATAGAATAAGTACAGGGCTTACAAAAATATTAAGTACTGGGGTCGATTCATTTGACTAAAATTCTTCAAGGTGGTGCCCCAGCATGAAACAAATAAAAAATAAAAGATATGTCTTGAGACAAATACCACAATTTTGTGGCTTTCTGCTGTATATCTGAGTTAAGTAAGAAATGATGTATACCATTCTGCTTCTATAGCTAACAACAACATTTTGTACACTATTTGTTTAATCTTGGTATAAATTAAATTATTTTACATTATTTGGTTCTGACAATGAAGATTTCAACTTTGGAA
>NC_069008.1:10995583-10996563 GCF_001194135.2 Octopus bimaculoides | reverse complement strand
ACACACACACACACACACACACACACACACACACACACACACACACACACACACACACACAAATTACATATACAGGGGACAGGCTGAAAATCTTCTGGCTTTATTCCCTTCTCAGATACAGTCCCTCAGTATTTCTAAACCTTGTAAAAGAACTCAGAGGGTTGGGCCTCCAACCAAGTCTTTTGTGATACCCTTAAAGTCAGGAAATTTTCAGCACCTCCTCATATATATGTATGTACCATCACATTCATCTATAATGTCCATGTTCTATGGGTTGGATGGTTTGGCAGGATTTAATGGGCCCAAGGATTGCATTATGCACCACTGTTTGGTATGGTTTCTACAGCTGGATGCTCATCCTGATGCCAACCACCTTACAACATGTAACCAGAACTTATGAAACTACTATGCTGTTTTGTAAGACCACAAATCCAGTGGGGTGGGGACAACTTTATGCTAGAAGATGAGAGGCAAAAGATGTGCAAAAATATGTGAGACGGGACCAGAGTAGAACAGGTTTCTTGCTGTAGAGGAGCAACATGGCTACTCATGTTTTAGGAGAGAGAATGGGAGTGATCAAGTGAAGCCAGAGAGCAATGGAGTAGGATTGGAGATGACTGATAGCTGAGAAGCAGAATAGTAATGATGAAACAGTAGACAGGAGAAGAATGAGTAAGTTGCAGGAGTAGGTGGAGAAGAGAGAGGCAGGTAGTGTGCATAAAAAGGGTAAGTAAAGTGTGGTGGTCAGTGGGGTAGTTGTTGACTCAGTGGGAAAAGTAGGGATCAAGAGAATTGTAGGTGGAGGGGACAGTTTTTAATAGGTGAAAGATGGGTAACAAATGAAATGGTTCTTGATGGAAAGAAAAATAAGTGGTATCAAGGAAAATCTGCAATTAGGAAGATGATGGGGGTATCTTGCATAGGAAGGAAATTGAGTGAGGGGCTCTGTTTTGCATATGTGTGTGTGTGTGTGTGTGTGT
>NC_069008.1:10994416-10995573 GCF_001194135.2 Octopus bimaculoides | reverse complement strand
ATATATATATATACACACACACACAGAGCTCAACAAAAACTTAGTTTCACTGAGATGGGGAGGTCATCTTGAGAATTGCATTCATATACAAAAATATCAAAACTTTTATGATTAGAAAACAATTTCTTCATTCACCCACCATGAGTGTCCATGTGCGCATGTGCTTAAATTTACTTGCACAACTTTCAATGTCACAAAATTTATTAGAGATCAACCTCAAATTTTTGACTGCATTTTATTTCAAAAGTTTGTTGTTGTTGATGATACTGGTGAGTAGTTATAGTAGTAGTAGTAGTAGCAGCAGCAGCAGCAGCAGCAGCAATGCTAAGCTCAACATAGTTTTCAGCATCAGATTTGCTCTCATTTCGAGCTTTTAAGAAAGCTCAGCTGTATTAGTTTTTTTTAAAAGCAAAACAAAAACAAAAAGAGGGATGGGGTGAGTTAAAGACTCAATCTATTTTTCCATTTCTAATTTGACCACTTTCACACTCCCATCTGTTCCCTCTGTCACACCAATCTTGATGGGTTTTTGCAAAATAGATTTCATTCTTCTTGTTGAGAACTTTCAAATAAGCATAATAAGGTTTCAATTCTGGTTTAAAGATGAATTTGGGCCTCATTCTTATTTAAATTTGGCCACTTTGGTAATATTTTCTTTACTGCACCAGTTTTGATGAAGCTTATAGAACTAGATTCCTTTTATTGGGGTCTTTTATTTGAGTATAAACAGAATAAAAATTATGAAGACATAAGGAAACTATACTGTTTAAATTTTGTAACTGTGTTTTCTATTTTTGAACGCAAATTTCTAAGTAATTGTTTTGTATTTTCTTTCCTCAACTAATTTTCTGTTGTATCTTAAACTGCTATAGAGCTCTGGTACTTTTTAAAGAAACTACTTGCATTTAATTTTGGTCAATAACAGAATTAGCTAGAGGGCATAGAATTGTCTGCAAAATAGTAAATGCTGACCTTAAGAATATTATTTCACAACTGCCAGGGGGGGGGGGTTGATTTTATATATCTACACACATGCACGTGCACACACACAAAAGCAATATTTACATGCTTTTATATGTACACAAATATATCTAGCAATCTATCTATCAATGTATCTATCTATCTATCCATTCATACATCCATTCATCCATATATAT
>NC_069008.1:10990677-10993555 GCF_001194135.2 Octopus bimaculoides | reverse complement strand
GTGGTGAGAATGGATGAGGATAGCTGTGTGAAAAGTGCCACACCCTAGCAGTTGAGGGAACCTGTGGAAGAGGTAGGCCCAGGAAGATCTGGGATGAGGTGGTGAGGCACGACCTTCGAACATTGGGCCTCGCCGAGGCAATGACTTCTGACCGAGATCTTTGGAAATATGCTGTGCGTGAGAAGACACGGCAAGCCAAATGAGACCTAAATCCAAAGCCTCTGCCAGGATGCATACCTTCCTACATTGGACACTAAACTCTGCTTGCAAAGACCTGTTGAGGCAAGTGAAATCGAACTAATTTCGACGGCTGGCACCCATGCCAACGTCGTCTCCTTCATTGGACACGAAACTCGGCTTGCGAAGACCTGTTGAGGCAAGCAAAAGCAAAATCGTGATGGCACCTGTGCCCAGGCACTTGCGCCGGTGGCATGTGTAAAGACATTCGAGTGAGATCATTGCCAGTGTCGCTGGACTGGCTCCCGTGCAGGTGGCACGTTAAAGACACCATTTCGAGCGTGGCCGTTGCCAGTACCGCTTGACTGGCCTTCGTGCCGGTGGCATGTAAAAGCACCCACTCTGCTGTTGCTGTTGCTGGGGCTGCTGGTGTTGGTATTGCCACAGGTGGGTGTGGTGTTGTCGTTGGTAAAACTATTGCCTTACTGGTTATGGAGGCACTGCTACTGCTGTCAGAGGCGTCATTAGTCGAGTTTATATTGGTGTTTCTGCTAGGGCCACTGCTGCTGCTGCTGACGGTGTTGCCAATACAGTTGGTGTCAGCACTGTTGCTATAACTGGTCCTGCCAGTGTGGACATTGGCAGCTCTGCTACTGTGGACAACAGTTGGTAAGGTTGGTTTTGAAGGCAATGTTCTTGTGGTCAATGTTAGTGATGGTGCCATCAAGGGTGTCAGTGTTGCTGCTGTTGCTGACGTCAGTAATGCTGTCCACTGTGACTCTGTTGTTGGTTCTGTCATTGTATCTATGGCCATTATTGTTTCTGCTAGTAGAATTGTTAGGGTTTGCTTGTACTTCAGCTTGATAGACGACACCTTTGGTTTGGCAGTGGCCTCCTACTGGGTAACTGTTGCAGATCCTGCATGAACAACCTGCTCCTTCCTAGGGTGCTAACTAGGATGCTCTTAATATTGGGGACACAACTAAATGAGACCCTAACGTTGTGCCTGTTGAAAATGGGTTCATACCTATGGGAACTGGTGAAGTACTTGTCTATTAATTTATGGAAAAGTCTATCTATGGGCGTTATTGTGTTTAGGGAGAAGGGAGACAAACCAAATTGTATTTCTGCAGCATTTCCTTTTGTAGTTGTTGGGTTCCAGCAAATAGGAGATGTGGTCCCTAAACCTGCTAGAAGCTAGGGCCTCATTATAGAATGAGGCCACTGCATTGAAAGCCTTTTGATTAGAGGAAAGTTTTGAAATCCTCTTCTAATACCCTTTACCAGGTTGTTGAACATGATGGGTGGGTAACAGGCGGCTGTGTTGATGTATGTTAGCCTTTCATTTGGTTTGTGGTAGGGCGTTTGAGTACCAGAGTCCAAGAAGTCTGCCATGATGAGGTTGGTTTTTATGGTGATCTTCAAACCCATGGAGGTAAGTGTGTTCATTAAGTCCTTCCTAAGCCTATCAGTAGAGGCCGAAGAGCACAGAGGAGAACTTTTTCCTAAGGGTATCCAGGATGTACTACCGTAGACTCCCATCGCCATGTCAAAGGAGCACATGGAATCGGATTGCTTGACCCATGCTGAACCTTTGTTAAACAGTACTGTCTTTCTGGCATGCATAATAATTTCTATCTCTCTGTCGCTAACGTTAGTGAAGCCCCTGGCAAAAGAAAGTACTTTGGTCAGTAGCCCTTTTGATATAGATGGGTCACTATTGACTTGGGAACCATTTGAAGTTGATGGCTAATGGGAGAGGGAGATAATCCCCTATTGTTTATCCTTATAGCTGATCGATGGCAGCACAACCGGAAGTCGATAGCCACTAGCAAAGGGAGAAAATCCTGACATTTTCTACCTTCATATTTTAAAGAGGTCATTGGCCAACAGGTCTTGGCTTCTGAAGATATGCCATAAAGTTAAACTCTTTTAGGAAAGTGGGTTATACATCATTAGATGTACACCTGACTTTCCTATATTAAATTAGGAATTGAATGGAACGCAGAACTCCAAACTGATCAACAACAACAATATTTATTTAAAGAGGTAAAATGGACAGCCTCCTGTGTGAAAGTCTGGTTGCTGAGACGTCTGAATGTAGATGTACTGTCCCTTGAGTTGAATCGTTGGAGAGACAACTTGGTTCAACCACACTCAATGAGAGTTTGTTTTAGACGTCTTGCTTGTTCGCTGTCTGGCGTGGTAAGAGACAGAATAGAAGCGGGAACGCTTGGATGTTGAAATCCACGCTGGCGTGGTTAAAGATACAATAATGGCGACTATGCCTTTTTGGCGCCATATGACGTCACTACACTCTTTATGGACAGGAAATCTAGGGTAAACCCATAAACAGGCCTTCACAAAGAAAAAATACACACACGCACACGCACACGCACACACACACACACACACAAATGTATATGTAAATATATGAAGGGTAATAATTATTCATCATCATCATCATCATCATCATCGTCGTTTAACGTCCGCTTTCCATGCTCGCATGGGTTGGATGATTTGACTAAGGACTGGTGAAACCAGATGGCTACACCAGGCTCCAATCTGATTTGGCAGAGTTTCTACAGCTGGATGCCCTTCCTAACGCCAACCACTGAGAGAGTGTAGTGAGTGCTTTTTACGTGCCACCTGCACAAAGGCCAGTCAGGCAGTACTGGCAACGGCCACGCTCAAAATGGTG
>NC_069008.1:10989728-10990228 GCF_001194135.2 Octopus bimaculoides | reverse complement strand
GCCAGTCAGGCGGTACTGGCAAAGGCCACGCTCAAAATGGTGTATTTTATTGTGCCACCCGTACAAGAGCCAGTCCAGAGGCACTGGCAACAATCTCTCTCGAAAGTCCTTACACATGCCGCGGGCACAAGTGCCAGAAAGGCGACACTGGGCACAGGTGCCTTCACGATTTCGCTTTCCCCAATAAGTCTTTGCAGGCTGAGTTATGTGTCCAACGAAGGAGATGGCGTTGGCATGGGTGCCAGTCGTCGAATTTAAGTCGATTTCGATTTCACTTGCCTCGAAAATAATAATTAATACCAGTGCACTTGGTGGTTCTCCTCTTAATGTGTAATGTATACACATGTATATATGTGTGTGTGTGTATCTGCCTGTGTGTGTATTTATATATATATATATATATATATGTGTCTTGCAAACAACTTGCACATGCAAGTGCTACCAGTCAAGAACTCCATATACCGGAAGCCAGCAAGTGTATGGGGTCATCAGGAGAGAAT
>NC_069008.1:10989186-10989718 GCF_001194135.2 Octopus bimaculoides | reverse complement strand
ACTCCATATACCGGAAGCCAGCAAGTGTATGGGGTCATCAGGAGAGAATGCGCGCCGTTTCGGGGCCTACCTCTCGACGGCATCAATGCGCACTGGCCCCCGTCACTGATATGAGGCCCCGCTTGCTAGATCAACTGATTATTAAACATATATATATATATATGTGTACGAACAGCCATGCTACATGGACATACGTAAGCTCGCAAGGAATGAAGCCAGTATGCTCCGTTGGATGTGTAATGTCAATGTGAATACCCGTCAGAGTGTAAGTATCTTGAGAGAAAAGCTGAACATTAGAAGCATCAGTTGCGGTGTGCAAGAGAGACGATTGCGCTGGTATGGACATGTGGTGAGAATGGATGAGGATAGCTGCGTGAAAAAGTGCCACACCCTAACAGTTGAGGGAACCCGTGGAAGAGGTAGGCCCAGGAAGACCTGGGCTGAGGTGGTGAGGCAAGACCTTCGTACATTGGGCCTCACCGAGGCGATGACTACTGACCGAGACCTTTGGAAATGTGTTGTGCATGAGAAG
>NC_069008.1:10986120-10988288 GCF_001194135.2 Octopus bimaculoides | reverse complement strand
TATATATATATATATATATATATATATATATATATATATATTTATATTACCCTGGATAATAATAATAATAATAATAATGATAATATCTAATATTCACTCCTGAGTATTTGCTCTTTCTGAATACATACCTATATATATATCTATATCAACTTTCTCTTTTCCATACACGCATACACATATATGCTAACATACACTGCCACAAAAATCAGACGTGCAGTCGTATTAGAGATATACGTGGCCATATATACATATAATACATATGCATATAGATATAGGCACATGCATAAACATACAAACAAATATAGATTCATACTCATACACATCTATTCACGTGCACTGGCTCTTGAGATTTTATCAGACATACTAAATATTTCAGTTATATTGTTCTATGGTAGTGGTTCTTGTGGTGGTGGTGGAGGTGGTTTGCAGTATTGTGGCAGTAGTGTTTGTGATGTTGATAGTAGTGATGATGGTGATAGCAGTGGTAGTTGTTGGGGTGATTATAGTTGTGATGACGGGGGAGTCATGGTATTAGTAGTGAAGGTGATGGTGGTTGTAATATTAACGGTTGTGATACGGAGCAATGTGGTGGTGGTGGTGGTGGTGGTGGTGATAGTGGTAGTTGCAGTAGTAATTGTAGATAGCCGTTGAACATAATGCTAAATGTGATAGTAATGCAGGCATGGCAGAATGGTAAGAAGTTTGCTTCTCAACCACATGGTTCCAGGTTCAGTCTCATAGCACTGTGCCTAGGGCAAGTGTCTTCTACTATATCCTCAGGCTAACTAAAATCTTGTGAATAGATTTGGTATACAGAAACTGAAAAAAGCATGTCATATGCACATATGTATATGGGTGGGGAGAGGCGTGTATCCTTGTCTTGTTTCTCCTCCACTATTGCTTAACAACTGGTGTTGGTGTGTTTACATCCTCAAAACTTACCAGCTTAGCAGAAGTGACTGAAAGAATAAGTGTCTGTGTTTGTCTCCCAACCGTCATATATATGTATGTGTATATGTATATATATATATATATATATATATATGTGTGTGTGTATATGTGTATGTATATATATATATATATATATATATATATATATATATATATATATACTCTTTACTCTCTCTTTTACTTGTTTCAGTCATTTGACTGTGGCCATGCTGGAGCACCGCCTTTAGTCAAGCAAATCAACCCCAGGACTTATTCTTTGGAAGCCTAGTACTTATTCTATCAGTCTCATTTGCTGAACTGCTAAGTTACAGGGACGTAAACACACCACCATTGGTTGTCAAGCGATGTTGGGGTGGACAAACACAGACACACAAACATATACACACACACATATATATATACATACATATATATATATATATATATACATACATATATACGACAGGCTTTGATTTTCTGTCTATCAAATCCACTCACAAGGCTTTGGTCAGCCCAAGGCTATAGTAGAAGATACTTGCCCAATGTGCCGCGCAGTGGGAATGAATTTGGAACCATGTGGTTGGTAAATAAGCTACTTACCACAGAGCCACTCCTGTGCCTATATATATATTTTAAATTTCATCCATTCTAAAGGACACAATACATGCCTTTAAGTGCTACTAATAATTTCAAATGTTGAGAAATATCTCACATATTCTTCAGGTGCAAACCACATATAGCAAACTAAAAAACAGAAAACAGAAAATGGAAAATGAAAACACAAAAACTAAAATGTAAAAAGCAAAAAGTAAAATGGTAAAAGAATTATCTTCCTTAGACCTTAAATTATAAAGCTGAAAAGATATCAACAAGTTAATCAGTGTTAAAGAGGATAACTCTTTTACCTTTTTACATTTTTCATTTTAGTTTTTACCTTTTTGTGTCTTTGTTTTCCAATTTTTTACTTTCTGCATTTTCTATATGCTGTCTTTTTGTTTTCTTTGCATTTCTTCTCTTATTCATTTTTTAAAAAAAATTCGTTATGATATGTGGTTTGTGCCTGAAGAATATGTTTGAAATATTTCTTAACATATAAAACTATTAGTAGCACTTAAAGAAACATGTATTGTGTCCATTAAATAACTAAGACTTATCTCTGACCAGATGGAGTACTTTTTTGGCTGAATTTTCTATCATGGAACAGTACTTAATGTACACTACACATTATACATCATATA
>NC_069008.1:10983574-10985552 GCF_001194135.2 Octopus bimaculoides | reverse complement strand
CAATACATGACTGAATGAAGCAAAAAAATAATGATAAATGACTGAACTAAATAAAAGATAAATGAGATTGACTCTGATGGTGGTGGTCATGGTAATGTGATGATGATGATGATGATGATGATGATGATGATGATGATGATGATGATGATGATGATGATGGTATTAGTAATAATAGTAATGCTGTTGCTGGTTGCAGCAGTGAAAGCGTTGCTGGTTGTGATGGTGTCGGTACTAATGACAGGGGTGGGGTCGGGGAAAGGGGGGAATGGTAGCAGCATCTGTAGAATGGTGTTTGCAGTTGTAATGGCAGTCGTGGTTGTGGTGTAGTGGAATCAATGAGAGGTGTTGTAATGTTGGAGTTGGTATTGATGAACGTGATTGTTGCTGTAATGTCATTAGCCATTTTAGAATGTTACCAAGTAACAGTGTCTATAGGATTTGCTAGCACAGAGGTGTAAATATGTGCTTGTGCTTGTGTGTGTGTGTGTGTGTGTGTGTGCATTCATGTGTATGCGATTGCATGCATGCATGTGTTTGCTTGAGTGCATGTATATGTGTTTGTGCATGATTGAATGTGTGTGAGTGTATGTGTGTACATGTATAAATAAAACACGAGATGTAATATCAAAGGTGTAAATGTGTACATGCAAGTGTGTGTATGTGTGTCTGTATGTATATAAATATGTGTGTGTATTCAAGTGTATTTTTAAACACACACACACACACACACACATACACATATATATATGTAATAATTTAAAATTTTGGTATACCCCTGATAATATGCTGTTTAAAGCCTGTTCATAGCATTCAGCTACCTGATGTCAACAACAGTTTGGCAGTATATTCCACTGAATTTACTTCATGAATAAGGAGATTTGTAATTTCCATTTTTTCCCTAATATCTTTATATATAAACACACACACACACACACACACACACACACACACACACATACATTAATTATGATCAATTATAATAAAAACAATTTCACATTAATCTGGTAAGTTACTCTATACTATTGTATATTGTAGAGTACAAATTTGTTATTCTTCTACAAGAATATTGTTGACAGTAAATATGAGCTGTGACCAGCTAAAGCTATCATTGGCAGCCCGATGATAGCTTAGTTGGCAAAACTTTGAAGTCTCTGTCAACAACATTCTTGTATAAGAATAATAAATATGTGTGCGTGTGTGCACACGTGTGTGCATATACATATATTATAATGGCGAAAGCTGCTTATTAATTAGGTGTGTAACAGTTGCTAAAAGAAAGCAATTATTAAAGGCTTGACCATCTGGAATCTTTTTTATAAATTCATGTTCCAAGAAATTTTCTGTAATTTCAATTTCTGAAGTTTATTGAATATTTGAACTACAAGTTTTTTACAAATTTAAATATTCATTGAATTCACAGTGGAGTAAATTTAAATGTTTAATAAACAATATTAGTTCATTGCAGGTGAAATTTTCCATTTTCATTTGCAACTCTCTCTCACTTGCCCTCACCCATATTTTCATTAATATTTTAATATATATTCAATTCAATGTTTTCATTTCAAGTTTCAATTCACTATTTGCAGAACTCATAGTTTATTTTATATACATAATGTAAAAAATTATTTATTGAATGAATGCTATTAGACAAAATAGCTGTATAACTTATATGAGGCACAATTTCAAGAATATTATTAGCTTCCAGAGTTTGTTAAATGAATATTTTTGATAAAATGAAAATTTTTTAATATACCGGTATAATTTTTTTTCTTGTTAGATTAAGAAGGTGCAGGAGTGGCTATGCAGTAAAATGCTTGCTTCCCAACCACATGGTTCTAGGTTCAGTCCCACTGTGTAACACCTTGGGCAAGTGTCCTCTACTATAGCCTCGGGCTGACCAAAGCCTTGTGAGTGGCTTTGGTAGACAGAAACTGAAAGAAGCGCATTGTATATATATATATATATATATATATATGTA